>NW_027140012.1:0-69074 GCF_035084215.1 Heptranchias perlo | reverse complement strand
TCAACACACACAGGAGAGAGAGAGAGAGCAACACACACAGGGAGAGAGAGAGAGAGAGCAACACATACAGGGAGAGAGAGAGAGAGCAACACACACAGGGAGAGAGAGAGAGAGCAACACACACAGGGAGAGAGAGAGAGAGCAACACACACAGGGAGAGAGAGAGAGAGCAACACATACAGGGAGAGAGAGAGAGAGCAACACATACAGGGAGAGAGAGAGAGAGCAACACACACAGGGAGAGAGAGAGAGAGCAACACACACAGGGAGAGAGAGAGAGAGCAACACATACAGGGAGAGAGAGAGAGAGCAACACATACAGGGAGAGAGAGAGAGAGCAACACATACAGGGAGAGAGAGAGAGAGCAACACAGACAGGGAGAGAGAGAGAGAGCAACACATACAGGGAGAGAGAGAGAGAGAGCAACACATACAGGGAGAGAGAGAGAGAGCAACACATACAGGGAGAGAGAGAGAGAGCAACACAGACAGGGAGAGAGAGAGAGAGCAACACATACAGGGAGAGAGAGAGAGAGCAACACATACAGGGAGAGAGAGAGAGAGCAACACATACAGGAGAGAGAGAGAGAGCAACACAGACAGGGAGAGAGAGAGAGAGCAACACAGACAGGAGAGAGAGAGAGAGCAACACATACAGGAGAGAGAGAGAGAGCAACACATACAGGAGAGAGAGAGAGAGCAACACATACAGGGAGAGAGAGAGAGCAACACAGACAGGGAGAGAGAGAGAGAGCAACACATACAGGGAGAGAGAGAGAGAGCAACACATACAGGGAGAGAGAGAGAGCAACACATACAGGGAGAGAGAGAGAGAGCAACACATACAGGGAGAGAGAGAGAGAGCAACACAGACAGGGAGAGAGAGAGAGAGCAACACATACAGGGAGAGAGAGAGAGAGCAACACATACAGGAGAGAGAGAGAGAGCAACACATACAGGGAGAGAGAGAGAGAGCAACACATACAGGGAGAGAGAGAGAGCAACACATACAGGGAGAGAGAGAGAGAGCAACACATACAGGGAGAGAGAGAGAGAGCAACACATACAGGGAGAGAGAGAGAGAGCAACACATACAGGAGAGAGAGAGAGAGCAACACATACAGGGAGAGAGAGAGAGCAACACAGACAGGGAGAGAGAGAGAGAGCAACACATACAGGGAGAGAGAGAGAGAGCAACACATACAGGGAGAGAGAGAGAGAGCAACACATACAGGGAGAGAGAGAGAGCAACACAGACAGGGAGAGAGAGAGAGAGAGCAACACATACAGGAGAGAGAGAGAGCAACACATACAGGGAGAGAGAGAGAGCAACACATACAGGAGAGAGAGAGAGAGCAACACATACAGGGAGAGAGAGAGAGCAACACATACAGGGAGAGAGAGAGAGAGCAACACATACAGGGAGAGAGAGAGAGAGCAACACATACAGGGAGAGAGAGAGAGCAACACATACAGGAGAGAGAGAGAGCAACACATACAGGGAGAGAGAGAGAGAGAGCAACACATACAGGGAGAGAGAGAGAGCAACACATACAGGGAGAGAGAGAGAGAGCAACACATACAGGGAGAGAGAGAGAGAGCAACACATACAGGGAGAGAGAGAGAGAGCAACACATACAGGGAGAGAGAGAGAGAGCAACACATACAGGGAGAGAGAGAGAGAGAGCAACACATACAGGGAGAGAGAGAGAGAGCAACACATACAGGGAGAGAGAGAGAGAGCAACACAACAGGGAGAGAGAGAGAGAGCAACACATACAGGGAGAGAGAGAGAGAGCAACACATACAGGGAGAGAGAGAGAGAGCAACACATACAGGGAGAGAGAGAGAGCAACACATACAGGGAGAGAGAGAGAGAGCAACACATACAGGGAGAGAGAGAGAGAGAGCAACACATACAGGGAGAGAGAGAGAGAGAGAGCAACACATACAGGGAGAGAGAGAGAGAGCAACACATACAGGGAGAGAGAGAGAGAGCAACACAGACAGGGAGAGAGAGAGAGAGAGAGCAACACATACAGGAGAGAGAGAGAGAGAGAGAGCAACACATACAGGGAGAGAGAGAGAGAGAGAGCAACACATACAGGGAGAGAGAGAGAGAGCAACACATACAGGGAGAGAGAGAGAGAGCAACATACAGGGAGAGAGAGAGAGAGCAACACATACAGGGAGAGAGAGAGAGAGCAACACATACAGGGAGAGAGAGAGAGAGAGAGCAACATATACAGGGAGAGAGAGAGAGAGCAACACATACAGGGAGAGAGAGAGAGAGCAACACATACAGGGAGAGAGAGAGAGAGAGCAACACATACAGGGAGAGAGAGAGAGAGAGAGAGCAACACATACAGGGAGAGAGAGAGAGAGCAACACATACAGGGAGAGAGAGAGAGAGCAACACATACAGGGAGAGAGAGAGAGAGCAACATATACAGGGAGAGAGAGAGAGAGCAACACACACAGGGAGAGAGAGAGAGAGCAACACATACAGGGAGAGAGAGAGAGAGAGAGCAACACACACAGGGAGAGAGAGAGAGAGAGAGAGCAACACATACAGGGAGAGAGAGAGAGAGAGCAACACATACAGGGAGAGAGAGAGAGAGCAACACATACAGGGAGAGAGAGAGAGAGCAACACATACAGGGAGAGAGAGAGAGAGCAACACATACAGGGAGAGAGAGAGAGAGCAACACATACAGGGAGAGAGAGAGAGAGAGCAACACATACAGGGAGAGAGAGAGAGAGCAACATATACAGGGAGAGAGAGAGAGAGCAACACATACAGGGAGAGAGAGAGAGAGCAACATATACAGGGAGAGAGAGAGAGAGAGAGCAACACATACAGGGAGAGAGAGAGAGAGCAACACATACAGGGAGAGAGAGAGAGAGAGAGAGCAACACACACAGGGAGAGAGAGAGAGAGCAACATATACAGGGAGAGAGAGAGAGAGAGAGAGCAACACATACAGGGAGAGAGAGAGAGAGAGAGAGCAACACATACAGGGAGAGAGAGAGAGAGCAACACATACAGGGAGAGAGAGAGAGAGCAACACACACAGGGAGAGAGAGAGAGAGCAACACATACAGGGAGAGAGAGAGAGAGCAACATATACAGGGAGAGAGAGAGAGAGCAACACATACAGGGAGAGAGAGAGAGAGCAACATATACAGGGAGAGAGAGAGAGAGCAACATATACAGGGAGAGAGAGAGAGAGCAACATATACAGGGAGAGAGAGAGAGAGAACACATACAGGGAGAGAGAGAGAGAGAGCAACACACACAGGGAGAGAGAGAGAGAGCAACATATACAGGAGAGAGAGAGAGAGAGAGAGCAACACATACAGGGAGAGAGAGAGAGAGCAACACATACAGGGAGAGAGAGAGAGAGCAACATATACAGGGAGAGAGAGAGAGAGCAACATATACAGGGAGAGAGAGAGAGAGCAACATATACAGGGAGAGAGAGAGAGAGAGCAACACATACAGGGAGAGAGAGAGAGAGCAACATATACAGGGAGAGAGAGAGAGAGCAACATATACAGGGAGAGAGAGAGAGAGAGCAACATATACAGGGAGAGAGAGAGAGAGAGCAACATATACAGGGAGAGAGAGAGAGAGAGCAACATATACAGGGAGAGAGAGAGAGAGAGCAACATATACAGGGAGAGAGAGAGAGAGAGCAACATATACAGGGAGAGAGAGAGAGAGAGCAACACATACAGGGAGAGAGAGAGAGAGAGCAACACATACAGGGAGAGAGAGAGAGAGAGCAACATATACAGGGAGAGAGAGAGAGAGAGCAACACATACAGGGAGAGAGAGAGAGAGCAACATATACAGGGAGAGAGAGAGAGAGAGCAACATATACAGGGAGAGAGAGAGAGAGAGCAACACATACAGGGAGAGAGAGAGAGAGAGCAACACATACAGGGAGAGAGAGAGAGAGAGCAACACATACAGGGAGAGAGAGAGAGAGAGCAACACATACAGGGAGAGAGAGAGAGAGAGCAACACATACAGGGAGAGAGAGAGAGAGAGCAACACATACAGGGAGAGAGAGAGAGAGAGCAACACATACAGGGAGAGAGAGAGAGAGAGAGCAACACATACAGGGAGAGAGAGAGAGAGAGCAACACATACAGGGAGAGAGAGAGAGAGAGCAACACACACAGGGAGAGAGAGAGAGAGCAACATATACAGGGAGAGAGAGAGAGAGAGAGCAACACATACAGGGAGAGAGAGAGAGAGCAACACATACAGGGAGAGAGAGAGAGAGCAACATATACAGGGAGAGAGAGAGAGAGCAACACATACAGGGAGAGAGAGAGAGAGCAACATATACAGGGAGAGAGAGAGAGAGCAACATATACAGGGAGAGAGAGAGAGAGAGCAACACATACAGGGAGAGAGAGAGAGAGCAACATATACAGGGAGAGAGAGAGAGAGAGAGCAACATATACAGGGAGAGAGAGAGAGAGAGCAACATATACAGGGAGAGAGAGAGAGAGAGCAACATATACAGGGAGAGAGAGAGAGAGAGCAACATATACAGGGAGAGAGAGAGAGAGAGCAACACATACAGGGAGAGAGAGAGAGAGAGCAACACATACAGGGAGAGAGAGAGAGAGAGCAACATATACAGGGAGAGAGAGAGAGAGAGCAACACATACAGGGAGAGAGAGAGAGAGCAACATATACAGGGAGAGAGAGAGAGAGAGCAACATATACAGGGAGAGAGAGAGAGAGAGCAACACATACAGGGAGAGAGAGAGAGAGAGCAACACATACAGGGAGAGAGAGAGAGAGAGCAACACATACAGGGAGAGAGAGAGAGAGAGCAACACATACAGGGAGAGAGAGAGAGAGAGCAACACATACAGGGAGAGAGAGAGAGAGCAACACATACAGGGAGAGAGAGAGAGAGCAACATATACAGGGAGAGAGAGAGAGAGAGCAACATATACAGGGAGAGAGAGAGAGAGAGCAACACATACAGGGAGAGAGAGAGAGAGAGCAACACATACAGGGAGAGAGAGAGAGAGAGCAACACATACAGGGAGAGAGAGAGAGAGCAACACACACAGGGAGAGAGAGAGAGAGCAACACATACAGGGAGAGAGAGAGAGAGAGCAACACATACAGGGAGAGAGAGAGAGAGAGCAACACATACAGGGAGAGAGAGAGAGAGAGCAACACACACAGGGAGAGAGAGAGAGAGCAACACATACAGGGAGAGAGAGAGAGAGCAACACATACAGGGAGAGAGAGAGAGAGCAACATATACAGGGAGAGAGAGAGAGAGAGCAACATATACAGGGAGAGAGAGAGAGAGAGCAACACACACAGGGAGAGAGAGAGAGAGCAACACATACAGGGAGAGAGAGAGAGAGCAACACATACAGGGAGAGAGAGAGAGAGCAACATATACAGGGAGAGAGAGAGAGAGAGCAACATATACAGGGAGAGAGAGAGAGAGAGCAACACACACAGGGAGAGAGAGAGAGAGCAACACATACAGGGAGAGAGAGAGAGAGAGCAACACACACAGGGAGAGAGAGAGAGAGAGCAACACATACAGGGAGAGAGAGAGAGAGAGCAACACACACAGGGAGAGAGAGAGAGAGAGCAACACATACAGGGAGAGAGAGAGAGAGAGCAACACACACAGGGAGAGAGAGAGAGAGAGCAACACATACAGGGAGAGAGAGAGAGAGAGCAACATATACAGGGAGAGAGAGAGAGAGCAACACATACAGGGAGAGAGAGAGAGAGCAACATATACAGGGAGAGAGAGAGAGAGAGCAACACACACAGGGAGAGAGAGAGAGAGAGCAACATATACAGGGAGAGAGAGAGAGAGAGCAACACACACAGGGAGAGAGAGAGAGAGCAACATATACAGGGAGAGAGAGAGAGAGAGAGAGCAACACACACAGGGAGAGAGAGAGAGAGAGCAACACATACAGGGAGAGAGAGAGAGAGAGCAACACACACAGGGAGAGAGAGAGAGAGCAACATATACAGGGAGAGAGAGAGAGAGAGCAACATATACAGGGAGAGAGAGAGAGAGAGCAACACACACAGGGAGAGAGAGAGAGAGAGCAACACACACAGGGAGAGAGAGAGAGAGAGCAACACACACAGGGAGAGAGAGAGAGAGAGCAACACATACAGGGAGAGAGAGAGAGAGAGCAACACACACAGGGAGAGAGAGAGAGAGAGCAACACACACAGGGAGAGAGAGAGAGAGAGCAACACACACAGGGAGAGAGAGAGAGAGAGCAACACATACAGGGAGAGAGAGAGAGAGAGCAACACACACAGGGAGAGAGAGAGAGAGAGCAACACACACAGGGAGAGAGAGAGAGAGAGCAACACACACAGGGAGAGAGAGAGAGAGAGCAACACATACAGGGAGAGAGAGAGAGAGAGCAACACATACAGGGAGAGAGAGAGTGAGAGCAACACATACAGGGAGAGAGAGAGAGAGCAACACACACAGGGAGAGAGAGAGAGAGAGCAACACATACAGGGAGAGAGAGAGAGAGAGAGAGCAACACATACAGGGAGAGAGAGAGAGAGAGCAACACATACAGGGAGAGAGAGAGAGAGAGAGAGCAACACATACAGGGAGAGAGAGAGAGTGAGAGCAACACATACAGGGAGAGAGAGAGAGAGCAACACACACAGGGAGAGAGAGAGAGAGCAACATATACAGGGAGAGAGAGAGCAACACATACAGGGAGAGAGAGAGAGAGAGCAACACACACAGGGAGAGAGAGAGAGAGCAACACATACAGGGAGAGAGAGAGAGAGAGCAACACACACAGGGAGAGAGAGAGAGAGCAACACATACAGGGAGAGAGAGAGAGAGAGAGAGCAACACATACAGGGAGAGAGAGAGAGAGAGAGAGCAACACATACAGGGAGAGAGAGAGAGAGCAACATATACAGGGAGAGAGAGAGAGAGCAACACATACAGGGAGAGAGAGTGAGAGCAACACACACAGGGAGAGAGAGAGAGAGCAACACACACAGGGAGAGAGAGTGAGAGCAACACACACAGGGAGAGAGAGAGAGAGAGCAACACACACAGGGAGAGAGAGAGAGAGAGCAACACACACAGGGAGAGAGAGAGAGAGCAACACATACAGGGAGAGAGAGAGAGAGAGCAACACACACAGGGAGAGAGAGAGAGAGCAACACATACAGGGAGAGAGAGAGAGAGAGAGAGAGCAACACATACAGGGAGAGAGAGAGAGAGAGAGAGCAACACATACAGGGAGAGAGAGAGAGAGAGCAACACACACAGGAGAGAGAGAGAGAGAGAGAGCAACACATACAGGGAGAGAGAGAGAGAGCAACACATACAGGGAGAGAGAGAGAGAGAGAGAGCAACACATACAGGGAGAGAGAGAGAGAGAGAGAGCAACACATACAGGGAGAGAGAGAGAGAGCAACACACACAGGGAGAGAGAGAGAGAGAGCAACACATACAGGGAGAGAGAGAGAGAGCAACACACACAGGGAGAGAGAGAGAGAGCAACATATACAGGGAGAGAGAGAGAGAGAGCAACACATACAGGGAGAGAGAGAGAGAGCAACACACACAGGGAGAGAGAGAGAGAGCAACATATACAGGGAGAGAGAGAGAGAGCAACACATACAGGGAGAGAGAGAGAGAGCAACACACACAGGGAGAGAGAGAGAGAGCAACATATACAGGGAGAGAGAGAGAGAGAGCAACACACACAGGGAGAGAGAGAGAGAGCAACATATACAGGGAGAGAGAGAGAGAGCAACACACACAGGGAGAGAGAGAGAGAGCAACATATACAGGGAGAGAGAGAGAGAGCAACACACACAGGGAGAGAGAGAGAGAGCAACATATACAGGGAGAGAGAGAGAGAGCAACATATACAGGGAGAGAGAGAGAGAGCAACACACACAGGGAGAGAGAGAGAGAGCAACATATACAGGGAGAGAGAGAGAGAGCAACACACACAGGGAGAGAGAGAGAGAGCAACACATACAGGGAGAGAGAGAGAGAGAGAGAGCAACACATACAGGGAGAGAGAGAGAGAGAGAGAGCAACACATACAGGGAGAGAGAGAGAGAGAGCAACACACACAGGGAGAGAGAGAGAGAGAGAGAGCAACACATACAGGGAGAGAGAGAGAGAGCAACACATACAGGGAGAGAGAGAGAGAGAGAGAGCAACACATACAGGGAGAGAGAGAGAGAGAGAGAGCAACACATACAGGGAGAGAGAGAGAGAGCAACACACACAGGGAGAGAGAGAGAGAGAGAGAGCAACACATACAGGGAGAGAGAGAGAGAGCAACACATACAGGGAGAGAGAGAGAGAGCAACACACACAGGGAGAGAGAGAGAGAGCAACATATACAGGGAGAGAGAGAGAGAGAGCAACACATACAGGGAGAGAGAGAGAGAGAGAGAGCAACACATACAGGGAGAGAGAGAGAGAGCAACACATACAGGGAGAGAGAGAGAGAGCAACACACACAGGGAGAGAGAGAGAGAGCAACATATACAGGGAGAGAGAGAGAGAGAGCAACACATACAGGGAGAGAGAGAGAGAGCAACACACACAGGGAGAGAGAGAGAGAGCAACATATACAGGGAGAGAGAGAGAGAGCAACACATACAGGGAGAGAGAGAGAGAGCAACACACACAGGGAGAGAGAGAGAGAGCAACATATACAGGGAGAGAGAGAGAGAGAGCAACACACACAGGGAGAGAGAGAGAGAGCAACATATACAGGGAGAGAGAGAGAGAGAGCAACACACACAGGGAGAGAGAGAGAGAGAGCAACACATACAGGGAGAGAGAGAGAGAGCAACACACACAGGGAGAGAGAGAGAGAGCAACACACACAGGGAGAGAGAGAGAGAGCAACATATACAGGGAGAGAGAGAGAGAGAGCAACACATACAGGGAGAGAGAGAGAGAGCAACACACACAGGGAGAGAGAGAGAGAGAGCAACACACACAGGGAGAGAGAGAGAGAGAGCAACACACACAGGGAGAGAGAGAGAGAGAGAGCAACACATACAGGGAGAGAGAGAGAGAGCAACATATACAGGGAGAGAGAGAGAGAGAGCAACACACACAGGGAGAGAGAGAGAGAGAGCAACATATACAGGGAGAGAGAGAGAGAGAGCAACACACACAGGGAGAGAGAGAGAGAGAGAGCAACACATACAGGGAGAGAGAGAGAGAGCAACACACACAGGGAGAGAGAGAGAGAGAGCAACACATACAGGGAGAGAGAGAGAGAGCAACACACACAGGGAGAGAGAGAGAGAGCAACACACACAGGGAGAGAGAGAGAGAGCAACATATACAGGGAGAGAGAGAGAGAGCAACACATACAGGGAGAGAGAGAGAGAGAGCAACACATACAGGGAGAGAGAGAGAGAGCAACACACACAGGGAGAGAGAGAGAGAGCAACACACACAGGGAGAGAGAGAGAGAGAGCAACATATACAGGGAGAGAGAGAGAGAGAGCAACACACACAGGGAGAGAGAGAGAGAGAGAGCAACACATACAGGGAGAGAGAGAGAGAGCAACACACACAGGGAGAGAGAGAGAGAGAGCAACACATACAGGGAGAGAGAGAGAGAGCAACACACACAGGGAGAGAGAGAGAGAGCAACACACACAGGGAGAGAGAGAGAGAGAGAGAGAGAGCAACACACACAGGGAGAGAGAGAGAGAGAGCAACATATACAGGGAGAGAGAGAGAGAGAGCAACACACACAGGGAGAGAGAGAGAGAGCAACACACACAGGGAGAGAGAGAGAGAGCAACATATACAGGGAGAGAGAGAGAGAGAGCAACACATACAGGGAGAGAGAGAGAGAGCAACACACACAGGGAGAGAGAGAGAGAGCAACATATACAGGGAGAGAGAGAGAGAGCAACACACACAGGGAGAGAGAGAGAGCAACACATACAGGGAGAGAGAGAGAGCAACATATACAGGGAGAGAGAGAGAGAGCAACACATACAGGGAGAGAGAGAGAGAGAGCAACACATACAGGGAGAGAGAGAGAGAGAGCAACACACACAGGGAGAGAGAGAGAGAGCAACATATACAGGGAGAGAGAGAGAGAGCAACACACACAGGGAGAGAGAGAGAGCAACACATACAGGGAGAGAGAGAGAGCAACATATACAGGGAGAGAGAGAGAGAGCAACACATACAGGGAGAGAGAGAGAGAGAGCAACACATACAGGGAGAGAGAGAGAGCAACATATACAGGGAGAGAGAGAGAGAGCAACACATACAGGGAGAGAGAGAGAGAGCAACACACACAGGGAGAGAGAGAGAGAGAGAGAGCAACACACACAGGGAGAGAGAGAGAGAGCAACACACACAGGGAGAGAGAGAGAGAGAGAGAGCAACACATACAGGGAGAGAGAGAGAGAGAGAGAGCAACACATACAGGGAGAGAGAGAGAGAGCAACACACACAGGGAGAGAGAGAGAGAGAGAGAGCAACACACACAGGGAGAGAGAGAGAGAGCAACACACACAGGGAGAGAGAGAGAGAGAGAGAGCAACACATACAGGGAGAGAGAGAGAGAGAGAGAGCAACACACACAGGGAGAGAGAGAGAGAGAGAGAGCAACACACACAGGGAGAGAGAGAGAGACATTAATGGGTCGAGCGGTGTGTTTCGAGGGAGATCTAAATGATGGGGAGGGGGGGTCAATGGTTAGTGACCAGGGCAGGGGTCAGTGGAGGGGTCATTGTCCGGGGGAGAGGTCAGTAGCCAGGGGGAGGGGTCATTGTCCGGGGGAGGGGTCAGTTGGGCGGTGACGACGGTCCCGGATGTTCCGGGGACGGTGCCGCACCGGAAGCGGAAGCTGGGACGGGCCAGGCCTCGGTGGGGAGGCGCGATGGAGCCGGGGGAGAGCGGGGGCAGCAGTGGAGTCGCGGCGGACAGGCCAGGGCCCGGCAAAGAAGACGGGCTCGCGTCCAGCTCCTCCAGTCTCGTGAGCGCCAAAGGCACCAACGCGAAGGCGGTTGTGTGCGAGCGGTGCGGCTCCCGGGTCCTGAGCCCGGGGACAGCGCGGTACCGCCGGAGAGAGGTGGGTGGGTGAGGGGAGGGTGGGTGAGGGGAGAGGGTGGGTGAGGGGAGAGGGGAGGGTGGGTGAGGGGAGAGGGGAGGGTGGGTGAGGGGAGAGGGGAGGGTGGGTGAGGGGAGGGTGGGTGAGGGGAGGGTGGGTGAGGGGAGAGGGGAGGGTGGGTGAGGGGAGAGGGGAGAGGGGAGGGTGGGTGAGGGGAGAGGGGAGGGTGGGTGAGGGGAGAGGGGAGGGGAGAGGGGAGGGTGGGTGAGGGGAGAGGGGAGGGTGGGTGAGGGGAGAGGGGAGGGGAGAGGGGAGGGTGGGTGAGGGGAGAGGGGAGGGTGGGTGAGGGGAGAGGGGAGGGGAGAGGGGAGGGTGGGTGAGGGGAGAGGGGAGGGTGGGTGAGGGGAGAGGGGTGGGTGGGTGAGGGGAGGGGGGAGGGGAGGGTGGGGGAGGGGAGGGTGGGGGAGGGGAGGGGTCCATGGAAGAATAGGAGAGGGTTGAGGGATGGGGGTGAAGTCGGCACTTGGGTGATGAGTGGGGTGGAGATGGCGAAGCAGGATGATAGCAAGTGGACTGGAGAAGGAAGGGGTGCATGGTGAGGGAAGATGTTAATTTTACGCACTGTCGCTACCTCTGACTGGTCTGTTTGAGAAGGTGCTCAGTGTTATCACTCCTCTGAGTCAGGAGGTTGAGATTTCAAGTCCTATTCAGACTTTAACACGAAATCCAGGGAGTGCTGCCTTGTCGAAGGCGCCGTCTTTTCGATGAGATGTTAAACCGAGAGTGGACGGATAAAGATCCCAAGGCACTATTCAAAGAAGAGCAGGGGAGTTCTCCCTGGTGTCCTGGCCAGTATATATCGCTCAACCAATATCACTGAAACAGATTAGAAAATAATTTGATCTTTCTTGGGTCCAAAGTAGATGACCTCACACTTCCCCAATTAAACTCCATCTGCCACAGTTTTGCCCATTCACTTATCGTACATGGTACAACACAGGAGGAGGCCATTCGAACCATTATGCTTGTGCTGGCTCTTTGTTGGAGCTAGCCAATTGATCCCATTCTCCTGCGTCCTGTGATGCATCCTAGGTTGCTGAGGGAAGTAAGGATAGAAATTGCGGAGATACTGGCCATAATCTTCCAAACATCCTTCGATATGGGGGTGGTGCCAGAGGACAAGATAACTGTAAATGTTACACCCTTGTTCAAAAAAGGGCGTAAGGATAAACCCGGAAACTACAGGCCAGTCAGTTTAACCTTGGTGGTGGGGAAACTTTTAGAAACGATAATCTGGGATAAAATTAATAGTCACTTGGAAAAGTGTGGATTAATAAAGGAAAGCCAGCACGGATTTGTTGAAAGCAAATCGTGTTTAACTCACTTGAGTTTCTTGATGAGGTAACAGAGAGGGTAGATAAGGGCAATGTGGTTGATGTGTATATGGACTTTCAAAAGGCGTTTGGTAAAGTGCCACTTAATAGGCTTGTCAGCAAAATTGAAGCCCATGGAATAAAAGGGGCAGTGGCAGCATGGATACGAAATTGGCTAAATGACAGGAAACAGAGTAGTGGTGAATGGTGGTTTTTTGGACTGGAGGGAGGTGTACAGTGGTGTTCCCCAGGGGTCGGTGCTGGGACCACTGCTTTTCTTGATATATATTAATGACTTGGACTTGGGTGTACAGGGCACAATTTCAAAATTTGTAGATGGCACAAAACTTGGAAGTGAGGTAAACAATGAGGAGGATAGTGATAGACTTCAAGAGGATATAGACAGGCTGGTGGAATGGGTGGACACATGGCAGATGAAATTTAACGTAGAGAAGTGCAAAGTGATATATTTCAGTAGGAAGAATGAGGAGAGGCAATATAAACTAAATGGTACAATTCTAAAGAGGGTGCAGGAACAGAGAAACCTGGTGGTATATGTGCACAAATCATTGAAGATAACGGGAAAGGTTGAGAAAGTGGTTAAAAAAGCATATGGGATACTGGGCTTTATAAATAGAGGCATAGAGTACAAAAGCAAGGAAGTCATGATGAACCTTTATAAAACACTGGTTCGGCCATAGCTGGAGTATCGCGTCCAATTTTGGACACCGCACTTTAGGAAGGATGTGAAGGCCTTAGGGTGCAGAAGAGATTTTTTAAATTCATTTGTTGGATGTGGGTGTCGCTGGCGAGGCCGGCATTTATTGCCCATCCCTAATTGCCCTTGAGAAGGTGGTGGTGAGCCGCCTTCTTGAACTGCTGCAGTCCGTGTGGTGAAGGTTCTCCCACAGTGCTGTTAGGTAGGGAGTTCCAGGATTTTGATCCAGCGACCATGAAGGAACGGCGATATATTTCCAAGTCGGGATGGTGTGTGACTTGGAGGGGAACATGCAGGCGGTGTTGTTCCCATGCGCCTGCTGCCCTTGTCCTTCGAGGTGGTAGAGGTTGCAGGTTTGGGAGTTGCTGTCGAAGAAGCCTTGGCGAGTTGCTGCAGTGCATCCTGTGGACGACACACACTGCAGCCACGGTGCGCCGGTGGTGAAGGGAGTGAATGTTTAGGGTGGTGGATGGGGTGCCAATCAAGCGGGCTGCTTTGTCCTGGATGGTGTTGAGCTTCTTGTGTGTTGTTAGAGCTGCACTCATCCAGGCAAGTGGAGAATATTCCATCACACTTCTGACTTGTGCCTTGTAGATGGTGGAAAAGCTTTGGGGAGTCAAGAGGTGAGTCACTCGCCGCAGAATACCCAGCCTCTGACCTGCTCTTGTAGCCACAGTATTTATGTGGCTGGTCCAGTTAAGTTTCTGGTCAGTGGTGACCCCCAGGATGTTGATAGTGGGGGATTCGGCGATGGTAATGCCGTTGAATGTCAAGGGGAGGTGGTCAGACTCTCTTTTGGGAGATGGTCATTGCCTGGCACTTGTGTGGCTCAAAAGTTACTTGCCACTTATCAACCTGGATGTTGTCCAGGTCTTGCTGCATGTGGGCACGGACTGCTTCGTTATCTGAGGGGTTGCGAATGGAGCTGAACACTGTGCGATCATCAGCGAACATCCCCATTTCTGACCTTATGATGGAGGGAAGGTCATTGATGAAGCAGCTGAAGATGGTTGCAAACGCTTCAGCCTTGTCTTTTGCACTCACTTGCCGGACTCCACCATCATTGAGGATGGGGATGTTCACAGAGCCACCTCCTGCTGTTAGTTGTTTAATTGTCCACCACCATTCACGACTGGATGTGGCAGGACTGCAGATCTGATCTGATCCGTTGGTTGTGAGATCGCTTAGCTCTGTCTATAGCATGTTGTTTCCGCTGTTTAGCATGCATGTAGTCCTGAGTTGTAGCTTCACCAGGTTGGTACCTCATTTTTACGTATACCTGGTGCTGCTCCTGGCATGCTCTTCTACACTCCTCATTGAACCAGGGTTGATCCCCTGGCTTGTTGGTAATGGTAGAGTGAGGAATATGCCGGGCCATGAGGTTACAGATTGTGCTGGAATACAATTCTGCTGCTGCTTATGGCCCACAGTGGCTCATGGATGCCCAGTTTTGAGCTGCTAGATCTGTTCTGAATCTATCCCATTTAGCACGGTGGTCGTGCCACACAACACGTTGGATGGTGTGAAGATGGGACTTCGTCTCCACAAGGACTGTGCGGTGGTCACTCCTACCAATACTGTCATGGACAGATGCATCTGCGACAGGTAGATTGGTGAGGACGAGGTCAAGTAGGTTTTTCTTTCGTGTTGGTTCGCTCACCACCTGCCACGGGTCCAGTGTGGCAGCTATGCCCTTCAGGACTCGGTCAGTAGTGGTGCTACTGAGCCACTGTTGGTGATGGACATTGAAGTCCCCCACCCAGAGTACATTCTGTGCCCTTGCTACCCTCAGTGCTTCCTCCAAGTGGTGCTCAACATGGAGGAGGACTGATTCATCAGCTGAGGGAGGACGGTAGGTGGTAATCAGTAGGAGGTTTACTTGCCCAGGTTTGACCTGATGCCACGAGATTTCATGGGGTCCAGAGTCAATGTTGAGGACTCCCGGCGCCCACTCCCTCCTGATTGTATATCATTGTACCGCCACCTCTGGTGGGTCTGTCCTGCCGGTGGGACAGGACGTACCCAGGGATGGTGATGGAAGAGTCTGGGACGTTGGCTGAAAGATATGATTCTGTGAGTATGGCTATGTCAGGCTGTTGCTTGACTAGTCTGTGGGACAGCTCTCCCAATTTTGGCACAAGTCCGCTTTACGAGAATGTTTCCAGGTATGAGGGACTTCAGTTACATGGATATACTGGAGAAGCTGGTGGTGTTCTCAGAGTAGAGAAGGTTAAGAGGCGATTTGGTAGAAGTATTCAAATAAAGTAAATAAAGGCAGATTCAATTGTGGCTTTCAAAAAGGAATTGTGAAATACATGAAGGGAAACAATTTGCAGGGTTACAGGGAATGGGACCAACTGGATTGCCAGCATGGACGAGATGGGCCGAATGGCCACCGTCGGTACTGTAAGCATTCATTGACTCTATGTTTTTCCTTCAAGTATTTATTCAATTCCCTTTTAAAAGTTATGATGTGGAGATGCCGGTGATGGACTGGGGTTGACAATTGTAAACAATTTTACAACACCAAGTTATAGTCCAGCAATTTTATTTTAAATTCACAAGCTTTCGGAGGCTACCTCCTTCCTCAGGTGAACGATTTCCAAATCGTTCACCTGAGGAAGGAGGTAGCCTCCGAAAGCTTGTGAATTTAAAATAAAATTGCTGGACTATAACTTGGTGTTGTAAAATTGTTTACAACTTTTAAAAGTTGCCATTGAATCTGCTTCCACCACCCTTTCAGGCAGCGCATTCCAGATCATAACTTGTTGCGTAAAAAAAATGTTTCCTCATGTCGCCTCTGGTTCTTTTGCTGATCTCCTTAAATCTGTGTCCTCTGGTTACCGACCTTTCTGTCACTGGAAACTGTTCCTCCTTATTTACCCTATCAAAACCGTTTTTGATTTTGAACACCTCTATCAAATCTCCCCTTAACCTTCTCTGTTCTAAGGAGAACAATCCCAGCTTCTCCAGTCTCTCCACATAAC
The DNA here is from genome assembly GCF_035084215.1 of Heptranchias perlo. NCBI lineage: Eukaryota > Metazoa > Chordata > Chondrichthyes > Hexanchiformes > Hexanchidae > Heptranchias > Heptranchias perlo. The sequence continues at coordinate 52,875 of NW_027140012.1, read as the reverse complement.
TGAAGTCCCTCATCCCTGGTACCATTCTAGTAAATCTCCTCTGCACCCTCTCTAAGACCTTGACATCTTTCCTAAAGTGTGGTGCTCAGAACTGAACACAATACTCCAGCTGAGGCCTAACCAGTGTTTTATAAATGTTTAGCAGAACTTCCTTGCTTTTGGACTCTATTTATAAAGCCCAGGATCCCATCTTTTTTTAACAGCCTTCTCAATCTGACCTGCCACCTTCAAAGATTTGTGTACATACACCCCCAGGTCTCTCTGTTCCTGCTCCCCCTTTAAAATTGTACCATTTAGTTTATTTTGCGCCTCCTCATTCTTCCTACCAAAATGTATCACTTCACACTTCTCTGTTAAATTTCATCTGCCATCTGTCTGCCCATTTCACAATTCTGTCTACGTCCATTAAATATACAACTCTCTATTCCTTCTTCTAAGTCATTAATAAAAGCTGAGGCCCCAGTACAGATCCCTGGGGAACATCACTTGTCACACCCCACCAATCAGAGCACATTCCCTTTATCCCCAATCTGTCTCCTACCTTCTAACAAATTTCTAACCCATGTCATAAGGTTCCCTCCAATTCCACATGCTCTCATTTTTACTAATAATCTCTTGTGTGGACCCTTATCAAATGCCTTCTGGAAGTCCATAAAGACAATGTCCATAGACACTCCCCTGTTCACCATGTTAGTGACCACCTCAAAAATTCAACATGACATGACCTACCCTTCACAAATCCATGGTGGAGCCAGCACTGATTAGCCATGCGGTTGACTGCTGTGGTTTATCTTGCAGATCTTCCTTCCATCCAAGAGGCAGAAGGTAGCACTGGGCAGCGAGGGTGGCTCTGTAGAAGGGGACGTGCTACAGGAGCACTGGTTCGTCGATGACATGTACATCTTTGAGAATGTCGGCTTCACGAAGAATGTGAACAACATCAAGTACCTGGTCTGTGCTGACTGTGAGATCGGCCCCATCGGCTGGCATTGTCTGGATGACAAGAAGAGCTTTTACATTGCTTTGGATCGAGTGCAGCATGAATAGTGTGCTGTGAAGAGGCGGCGCTCACCGCACGGGTTGATCCACTGCCCCGTCTACTGAGGGGTTGGGCCTGTCTCTCACTCTCCGCCCACAGACTGCCTTACATGGTGTCTCCAGGGGCGAGCTGCTCTGTTGTCTTCAGTCCAAGTCAAAGTGTGGAATGCAAGTGGCAGCTGTTTGACTGTGGTGTGCTCACATGGCCGGGGTTCTGGGGTTGTGTGCAGCACTGAGGTGCCCAGCTCTGCGCTGGGCCTGTGTATTCTTTGGTTATTAAAAGATTTTCTCAATGCCCTGTGCTGTCAGTGGTGAGCTTGGCCCAATCAGATCCCAGCATTGGTTAGCTTGGCCCAATCAGATCCCAACGTTGATCCATGTTACCCATATAACACCACCACTGAGCAATGGGATTGTGTGGAGGCAGCAGTTTTCACCACAGTGTGGTATTGAGGTGCATCATGCTGCTCGGAACCCCAGACTGCAGGTCCTGTTTCCCATAAGAGATAAGACCATAAGAGATAGGAGCAGGAGTGGGCCATTCGGCCCCTCGAGCCTGCTCCGCCATTCAATGAGATCATGGCTGATCTGATTTTTACCTCAACTCCACTTTCCCGCCCTTTCCCCATATCCTTTGACTCCCTCGCTGATCAAAAATTTGTCCAACTCAGCCTTGAATGTATTCAATGACTTGGCCTCCACAGCTTTTTTGGGGTAAAGAATTCCAAAGATTCACAACCCTTTGGGAGAAGAAATTCCTCCTCATTTCCGTCTTAAACGTGCGACCCCTGATTCTGAGACTATGCCCCCTAGTTTTAGATTCCCCCATGAGGGGTAACATCCTCTCAGCATCGACCCTATCGAGTCCCCTCAGAATCTTGTATGTTTCAATAAGATCTCCTCTCATTCTTCTAAACTCCAATGAGTATTGACCCAACCTGTTCAATCTTTGCTCATAAGACAACCCTTCCATTCCCGGAATCAAGATTACTGCACAAGATGTTGGGGGTAATATACTGAACTACCTCCAATGCACATATTCCTTAAATAAGGGCACCAGAACTGTATGCAGTATTCCAGGTGTGGTCTCACCAGCACCCTGTACAGTTGTAGCATGACTTCCCTGCTTTTACATTCCATTCCCCTAGAAATAAAGGCCAATATTCTGTTTGCCTTCCGGATTACCTGCTGCACCTGTATGTTGACTTTTTGTATTTCATGTATGAGGACACCCAGATCCCTCTGTACCGCAGCATTTTGTAGTATTTCTCCATTCAAATAATATTTTGCTTTTTTATTTTTCCTCCCAAAGTGGACGACTTCATATTTTCCCACATTATATTCCATCTGCCAAATTTTTGCCCATTCCCTTAACCTGTCAATATCCCTTTGCAGACACTTTGTGTCCTCATCGCAACTTGCTTTTCCACCTATCTTTGTATCGTCAGCAAATTTGGCCGCAAGACACTCTGTTCCTTCATCCAAGTCATTGATATATATTGTAAATAGTTGAGGCCCCAGCACTGATCCCTGCGGCACCCCACTAGTTACAGATTGCCATTTTGAAAATGACCATTTATCCCAACTCTTTGTTTTCTGTTAGTTAGCCAATCCTCTATCCATGTCAGTATATTACCCCCAACACCATGAGCTCTCATCGTGTGCAATAATTGTGTTTGTGTCACCATATCGAATGCCTTTTGGAAATCCAAATATACTGCATCCATTGGTTCCCCTTTATCCACCCTGCCCGTTACTTCCTCAAAGAACTCTGATAAATTTGTCAGACATGATTTCCCCATCATAAAACCATGTTGACTCTCCTTGATCCAAATGTCCTGCTACGACTTCCTTAATAATGGATTCTAGCATTTTCCCAATGACAGATGTTAGTCTCACTGGTCGATAATTACCTGCTTTCTGTCTCACTCCCTTCTTGAATAGGGGTGTTACGTTTCTGGTTTTCCAATCCACCGGGACCTTTCCAGAATCTAGTGAATTCTGGTAGATTACAACCAATGCATCCACTATCTCTGTAGCCACTTCCTTTAAGACCCTCAGATGCAAGCCATCAGGTCCAGGGGACTTGTCAGCCTTTAGACCCATTAGTTTACCTGGTATTTTTTCTCTAGTGATAGAGACTGTTTTTAGTTCCCCCCTCCCCTTTGCCCCTTGATTTTCTACTATTATTGGTATGTTATTAGCGTCCTCTACTGTGAAGACATACAAAATATCTGTTCAATTCCTCTGCCATTTCCTTGTTTTCCATTATTATTTCCCCAGTCTCATCCTCTAAGGGACCAATGTTTACTTGAGCTACCCTCTTCCTTTTTATTTACTTGTAGAAGCTTTTACTGTCAGTTTTTATATTTCTTGCTAGTTTACTCTCATAATTTATTTTCTCCCTCTTTATTATTCTTTTAGTCATCCTTTGCTGGTTTTTAAAGTTTTCCCAATCTTCGGGCTTACCAGTAATCTTTGCCATGTTGTATGTTTTTTCTTTTAACCTGACACCATCCTTGACTTCCTTAGTTAGCCATGGTTGGTTCACCCTTTTTGTGGAGTCTTTCCTCCTCAGGGATATATTTTTGTTGCGAGTCATAAAATATCTTTTTAAATGTTTGCCGCTGTTTATCCACCATCATACCGTCTAATCTGTTTACCCAGTCCACTTCAGCCAATTCCGCCCTCATGCCTTTATAATTGCCCTTATTTAAGTTTAATACAGTAGTTTCAGACCCAAGATCCTCGCTCTCAAACTGGATGTGAAATTCTATCATGTTATGATCACTGCTTCCCAAGGAATCCTTTACTTTGAGATCATTAATTAATCCTGTTTCGTTACCCATTACCAGATCCAAAATGGCTTGTTCCCTGGTTGGTTCCCAGACGTATTTGTCTAAAACAGTCCCTAATACACACTATGAACTCCTCGGGGCTATTTTTGCCAATTTGATTTGTCCAATCTATGTGAAAGTTAAAATCGCCCATGATTATTGCATTACCTTTTTTACAAGCCCCCCTTATTTCCTGATTTATATTTTGCCCTACAGTGTAGCTACTGTTAGGGGGCCTATATACTACTCCCACCAGTGATCTTCCCCTTGCTATTTCTTACCTCCACCCAAATTGATTCGACATCTTTGATCTTCTGAGCTAAGATCATTTCTCACTATTATACCAATTTCATCCTTTATTAACAGAGTTACCCCACCACCCTTACCTTTTTTCCTTTCCTTCCGAAATGTTAAATAACCCTGAATATTTAGCTCCCAACCTTGTTCACCTTGCAACCACGTCTCTGTAATGGCCACGAGATCAGACCCATTTGTTTCTATTTGTGCCGTCAATTCATCTATCTTATTTCCCCCGGGCCCTGTTCTTCCTCGCACCCCCCCCCCCCCCGGGCCCCTTCACCTTCTCCCCACTCTCTCCCCTCACCTTCCCCTTTTCCCGGAAAGCTCAGAGGGGGATGAGGAAAGCTGAGTGAGATGAAGAATTGTGAGGGAGGGAAGGAAATCGAAGAGACAGGTGAAGAAAGCTAAAAGGGCACAGGAGGAAATCAAAGTGGGAAGATGTGGAAAGCTAAGAGTGACGTAAGGAAAGCTAAGTGTAAGATAAGGAAAGCTAAGGGATGAGCAAATCTAAGGGTGAGGATGAGGGAAGCTGATAGACAAAGAAAGCTGAAAAGGAGATAAGGAATTGTAAGAGGGAGAGAAGGAAAGCTAAGAGGCAGATGAGGAAAGCTGTGGAAAATAAGGAAAGCGAAGAGTAAGATAAGCAAATCTAAAGGTGAGATAAGGAAAGTAAAAGGGCGCAGGAGGAAATCTAAGTGGGAAAATGTGGAAATCTCAGTGACATAAGGAAAGCTAAAAGTGACATTAGGATAACAAAGAGGGAGACAATGTAAGCGAAGAGGGAGAAAAGGAAAACTAAGAGTGAGGATGAGGAAAGCTAAGAGGCAGATGAGGAAAGCTGAAAGTGATACGAGGAAAGCTAAGAGTGAGATAAGCAAATCTAAAGGTAGGATGAGGAAAGCCAAAGAGGGAGGATGAGGAAAGCCAAGAAATTACAGAGAGGTGCAAGAACCATAGAGTAGTGACAATGGGGGACTTCAACTATCCCAATATGGACTGGGATAGAAATCGTGTGAAGGACAAAGAAGGGGAGGAATTTTTGAAGTGTGTTCAGGAGAACTTTCTTGACCAGTATGTTTCTGGCCCAATGAGGAAGGAGGCATTGCTGGATCTGGTTCTGGGGAATGAGGTGGGTCGAGTGGAGCAAATGATGGTAGGGGAACATTTAGGGAACAGCGATCATAATATCATAAGGTTTAGATTAGTAATGGAAAAGGACAAGGAGCAATCTAGAGTAAAAATACTTAATTGGAGGAGGGCCAATTTCAGTGGATAGAGAACTGATCTGGCCCGGGTAAATTGGATTCAAAGATTGGCAGGCAAAACTGTAATCGAACAATGGACGGCCTTTAAAGAGGAGATGGTTCGGGTACAGTCCAGATACAGCCATAAAACTACCGGTTTGTCATAAAAACCCATCTGATTCGCTAATGTCCTTCAGGAAAGGAGACTTGCTGTCCTGACTCGGTCTGACCTATATGTGACTTCAGACCCACAGCAATGTGGTTGATTCTTAATCGCCCTCTGAAATGGCCGAGCAAGCCACTCAGTTGTACAATCTCGCTAAAAAAAGTCACAAAGAATAAAACCGAACGGACCACTTGGCACCGGACACGACAAAGGCAAACCAAGCCCAGTCGACCCTGCAAAGTCCTCACTAACACCTGGGAATATGTGCCAAATTGGGAGAGCTGTCCCACAGACTAGTCAAGCAACAGCCTGACAAAGCGATACTCAGAATCATACCTTTCAGCCAATGTCCCAGACTCTTCCATCACCATCCCTGGGTATGTCCTGTCCCACTGGCAGGACAGACCCACCAGAGGTGGCGGTACAGTGATATACAGTCAGGAGGGAGTGGCCCTGGGAGTCCTCAATATTGACTCTGGACTCCATGAAATCTCATGGCATCAGGTCAAACATGGGCAAGGAAACCTCCTGCTGATTACCACCTACTGCCCTCCTTCAGCTGATGAATCAGTCCTCCTCCATGTTGAGCACCACTTGGAGGAAGCACTGAGGGTAGCAAGGGAACAGAATGTACTCTGGGTGGGGGACTTCAACGTTCATCACCAAGAGGGGCTCGGAAGCACCAGTACTGACCGAGCTGGCCACGTCCTTTTTATTCGTTCATGGGATGTGGGCGTGGTTGGCAAGGCCAGCATTTATTGCCCACCCCTAATTGCCCTTGAGATGGTGGTGAGCCGCCTTCTTCAACCTTATGCAGTCCGTGTGGTGAAGGTTCTCCCACAGTGCTGTTAGGAAGGGAGTTCCAGGATTTTGACCCAGTGACGATGAAGGAATGATATACTTCCAAGTCGGGATGGTGTGTGACTTGGAGGGGAACGTGTAGGTGGTGTTGTTCCCATGTACCTGCTGCCCTTGTCCTTTCTAGGTGGTAGAGGTCGCGGGTTTGGGAGGTGCTGTCGAAGAAGCCTTGGCGAGTTGCTGCAGTGCATCCTGTGGATGGTACACACTGCAGCCACGGTGCGCCGGTGGTGAAGGGAGTGAATGTTTAGGGTGGTGAATGGGGTGCCAATCAAGCGGGCTGCTTTGTCCTCGATGGTGTTGAGCTTCTTGAGTGTTGTTGGAGCTGCACTCATACAGGCAAGTGGAGAGTATTCCAACACACTCCTGACCTGTGCCTTGTAGATGGTGAAAAGGCTTTGGGGAGTCAGGATGTGAGTCACTCACCGCAGAATACCCAGCCTCTGACGTGCTCTTATCGCCACAGTATTTATATGGCAGGTCCAGTTAAGTTTCTGGTCAATGGTGACCCCCAGGATGTTGATGGTGGGGGATTCGGCGATGGTAATGCCGTTGAATGTCATGGGGAGGTGGTTAGACTCTCTCTTGTTGGAGATGGTCATTGCCTGTTACTTGCCACTTATCAGCCCAAGCCTGGATGTTGTCCAGGTCTTGCTGCATGCAGGCACGGACTGCTTCATTATCTGAGGGGTAGCGAATGGAACTGAACACTGTGCAATCATCAGTGAACATCCCATTTCTGACCTTATGATGGAGGGAAGGTCATTGATGAAGCAGCTGAAGATGGTTGGGCCTAGGACACTGCCCTGAGGAACTCCTGCAGCAATGTCCTGGGGCTGAGATGATTAGCCTCCAACAACCACTACCATTTTCCTTTGTGCTAGGTATGACTCCAGCCGCTGGAGAGATTCCCCCTGATTCCCTTTGACTTCAATTTTACTCAGGCTCCCTGGTGCCACACTCGGTTAAATGCTGCCTTGATGTCAAGGGCAGTCCCTCTCACCTCACCTCTGGAATTCAGCTCTTTTGTCCATGTTTGGACCAAGGCTGGAATGAGGTCTGGAGCCGAGTGGTCCCTTCAGAACCCAAACTGAGCATCGGTTCGCTCACCACCTCTGCAGGCCCAGTCTGGCAGCTATGTCCTTCAGGACTCGGCCAGCTCGGTCAGTAGTGGTGCTACCGAGCCACTCTTGGTGATGGACATTTAAGTCCCCCATCCAGCGTACGTTCTGTGCCCTTGCGACCCTCAGTGCTTCCTCCAAGTGGTGCTCAACATGGAGGAGGACTGATTCATCAGCTGAGGGAGGGCGGTAGGTGGTAATCAGCAGGAGGTTTCCTTGCTCATGTTTGACCTGATGCCATAAGATTTCATGGTGTCCGAAGTCAATATTGAGGACTCCCAGGGCCACTCCCTCCTGACTGTTTATCACTGTACCGCCACCTCTGGTGAGTCTGTCCTGCCAGTGGGACAGGACATACCCAGGGATGGTGATGGAAGAGTCTGGGACGTTGGCTGTAAGGTATGATTCTGTGAGTATGGCTACGTCCTGAAGGACATAGCTGCCAGTCTGGGCCCGCAGCATATGGTGAGCGAACCAACACAAGGGACCTTGTCCTCAACAATCTACTTGTCGCAGATGCATCTGTCCATGACAGTATTGGTAGGAGTGACCAACGCACTGTCCTCGTGGAGACGAAGTCCCGCCTTCGCACTGAGGACACCATCCAACATGTGTGGCACTACCACCGTGCTAAATGGGATAGATTCAGAACAGATCTAGCAGCTCAAAACTGGGCATCCATGAGGCACTGTGGGCCATCAGCAGCAGAATTGTATTCCAGCACAATCTGTAACCTCATGGCCCGGCATATTCCTCACTCTACCATTACCAACAAGCCAGGCGATCAACCCTGGTTCAATGAGGAGTGTAGAAGAGCATGCCAGGAGCAGCACCAGGCGTACCTAAAAATGAGGTGCCAACCTGATGAACCTACGACACAGGACTACATGTATGCTAAACAGCGGATGCAACATGCTATAGACAGGGCTAAGTGATTCCACAACCAACGGATCAGTTCAAAGCTCTGCAGTCCTGCCACATCCAGTCGTGAATGGTGGTGGACAATTAAACAACTAACAGGAGGAGGAGGCTCTGTAAACATCCCCATCCTCAATAATGGCGGAATCCAGCACGTGAGTGCAAAAGGCAGGGCTGAAGCATTTGCAACCATCTTTAGCGAGAAGGGCCGAGTGGATGATCCATTTCTGCCACCTCCTAATATCCCCAACATCACAGAAGCCAGTCTTCAGCCAATTTGATTCACTCCACGTGATATCAAGAAACGGCTGAGTTCACTGGATAAAGCAAAGGCTATGGGCCCCGACAACATCCCGGCTGTAGTGCTGAAGACTTGTGCTCCAGAACTTTGCCCAGGTATGTCCTGTCCACAAAAAGCAGGACAAATCCAATCCGGCCAATTACCGCCCCATCAGTCTACTCTCAATCATCAGCAAAGTGATGGAAGATGTCGTCGACAGTGCTATCAAGTGGCACTTACTCACCAATAACCTGTTCACTGATGCTAAGTTTGGGTTCCGCCAGGACCACTTGGCTCCAGACCTCATTACAGCCTTGGTCCAAACATGGACAAAAAAGCTGAATTTCAGAGGTGAGGTGAGAGTGACTGCCCTTGATATCAAGGCAGCATTTGACCGAATGTGGCACCAAGGAGCCCTAGTAAAATTGAAGGCAATGGGAACCAGGGGGAAAACCTTCCTGTGGCTGGAGTCATACCTAGCACAAAGGAAGATGGTAGTGGTTGCTGGAGGCCAATCATCTCAGCCCTAGGACATTGCTGCAGGAGTTCCTCAGGGCAGTGTTCTAAGCCCAACCATCTTCAGCTGCTTCATCAATGACCTTCCCTCCATCATAAGGTCAGAAATGGGGATGTTTGTTGATGATTGCACAGTGTTCAGTTCCATTCGCAACCCCTCAGATAATGAAGCAGTCCATGCCTGCATGCAGCAAGACCTGGACAACATCCAGGCTTGGGCTGATAAATGGCAAGTAACATTTGCACCAGACAAGTGCCAGGCAATGACCATCTCCAACAAGAGAGAGTCTAACCACCTCCTCTTGACATTCAACGGCATTACCATCGCCGAATCCCCCACCATCAACATCCTGGCGGTCACCATTGACCAGAAACTTAATAGACCAGCCATATAAATACCGTGGCTACTAGAGCAGGTCAGAGGCTGGATATTCTGTGGTGAGTGACTCACCTCCTGACTCCCCAAAGCCTTTCCGCCATCTACAAGGCACAAGTCAGGAGTGTGATGGAATACTCTCCACTTGCCTGGATGAGTGCAGCTCCAACAACATTCAAGAAGCTCGACACCGTCCAGGACAAAGCAGCCCGCTTGATTCACACCCCATCCACCACCCTAAACATTCACTCCCTTCACCACCGGCGCACCGTGGCTGCAGTGTGTACCATCCACAGGATGCACTGCAGCAACTCGCCAAGGCTTCTTCGACAGCACCTCCCAAACCCGCGACCTCTACCACCGAGAAGGACAAGTGCAGCAGGCACTTGGGAACAACACCACCTGCACGTTCCCCTCCAAGTCACACACCATCCCGACTTGGAAATATATCGCCGTTCCTTCATCGTCGCTGGGGGTGGTGGAGGCAGATTGAATTATGGCCTTCGAAAGGGAACTGGATAAGTATTTGAAAGGAAAAAATGTGCCGGGCTACAGGGAAAGGGCGGGGGAGTGGGACTGGCTGGATGCTCTTGCAGAGAGCCGGCGCAGACTCGATGGGTTGAATGGCCTCCTTCCGTGCTGTAACCTTTCTATGATTCTCCTACAGCTGGGCACCCGCCCCGGCCACTGTGCAGCCTTTGGGGTCCTGGTGTATGGGCACCAAACCCAAGGAATTAAAGATTAATAAATAGTAAACTCACAGGGACATCAAACAAATATTACCCGCCGTTTGACTGACACTCGCTTCATCCAATGAAGAGCCAGTTTGCTGTCCAATCGGTGAGAGGGCGGGGCACCAAAAGACTGACATGTCGGGCGACCAATGGTGGGAGAGTGGGGGCGTGGTCATGGGACGAAACCTCCATGAATACGTCCAACCAGAGTTGGCAACCGAATGTGTCCGGCCCCGCCCCCGGGCCGCTCCTGACCAATGGTTGTCCTGGCGCTGGCCCCGCCCCCGGGCCGCTCCTGACCAATGGTTGTCCTGGCGCTGGCCCCGCCCCCGGGCCGCTCCCTATATAAGGCGGCGCGGGCCCCGCGCTCCCTATTGCTGAGTTGGCGCTGAGCCGGGTCGTGTTGAAGATTTGAGTCCGGCAGAGAATCAACCCCCGCCCGTCTGAGCAGAATGGTGAGTAGTGGGGCCGCGCGTCCACTGCCGTCCGGGGGGCCGGCTCAGGCCCAGCGCCGCCGGTAGCGCTGGGGCCCGAGCTCAGGAACTCAGTTGCGGCCTGGGTCACGGGCCTCGAGCCGATGCCTGATGGAGGAGACTCCCGCCACGGGATAGTGGTTGAGGCCCCCTGCACTGAGCCGTGGGGTGTGGGCGGGGTGTTGAGGCCCCCTGCACTGAGCTCTGGGGTGTGGGCGCCCTGCACTGAGCCCTGGGGTGGGGTGTGTGTGTTGGGGGGGGGGGGATGTGGGCGCCCCTGCACTGAGCCCATGGGTTGAGGCCCCCTGCCATGCTTCCTAAAGTGGAGTGAGACTCACCTGCGACAGCAGCCTGATGCTCTCTGCCTGGGCACCTAGCCTGGCCGCTGTGCCCTACGTACTGTTTGGGGGAATGAGCAAAGCGAAAGGGTTAACATTTTTTGTCTTCCTGGCCTGAATTGATCAGAGGGTGAGGCGAGCCCGTTTGACTGCTTCTTGCACCACCCTCCCAACCCGTGCAGAGACTCGCTGAACAACCGCAGAGCCCGTCGGATCTGAGCCAAGCCTGGGTTGTGAAGCTGGGTTATTTTCGAATGTCTGAAGTCCCTCCTCCCCAACCTGCTTTTTATCTCCACTGCCTCACGTTTCCTGTTCTGTTGCAAGCCTTAGCAAGTCAGCACAGGGAAGAGGTGCTGAGTCAAACTGCACCTGGCTCGATGAAGCCTTGTTGCGAGATCTTTTGCATCAGTGTTATGCCTGTGTCGTAGGAGCAGGCTGCAGTCAGCCTGGTCACATGTGCACGGCAAAACGCAGGCATAGAGCCTGTGGAATGAGATTCTGAGACTCTCTGCCTGGAGTTGCAGGATGTTTCCAGCTTTTGGTTTAATTGCTGCTACACGTTGATACATTTCAGCGAGCAGCAGTGGAGGCTGAAGTACTGCAGCAGAATGAGGGGGCAGGTTGCTGCTGGTGGGAATTTGCCCCCTGGCTGTGCTGTCAAGGGAGTGGCCGTGTTGCAGCAGCCCGTGTTCTGTGAATCTGCATCGTTGATATCTGCATCACTGCAGAGTTTCTGCTTGGCCTCAGTCAGGGCAGTTTGCAGGCTCTATACTGGCCAGTGGGCCTGGGCTTGGCTGGTCCTCTTCCACTGGTTTGTGACAGCAAAGGTCACCACTGCAGCCCTGGTTGTACATGTCGAGTCTGGGAGGGAGCGGGCGAGGCAGATTGGATCAGCTGCAGTGATGCTGCATCACTGGGGGCAGAATGAAATGGCCAGTGCCAGCCACAGGGGGCAGAGCCCACTTGGGTGCAGTTTTACTATGGTGCTTAAACGTCATTGGGTCTCGGCTGGGGAGGCTTGTGGGACGCTCCCTGTGCTGACTGGGGGGATGGGGGTAGAGTGGGCTGACGGTGGGTGTGGGGCCGCTGACTGTGCCCTGTTTGTTCTCCCAGAGAGAGTGTATCTCTATCCACGTGGGACAGGCTGGAGTGCAGATCGGCAATGCTTGCTGGGAGCTGTATTGCCTGGAGCACGGAATCCAGCCGGATGGGAACATGCCCAGCAGCAAGACCATCGGTGGGGGAGACGATTCCTTCAACACTTTCTTCAGTGAGACGGGGGCTGGAAAACATGTCCCCCGAGTGGTGTTTGTGGACCTGGAGCCCTCGGTGATCGGTAAGGGATTGAATCACCCTGTGATCAGAGTGTGGTACTGGGTTGTGTATAATCTCGGGATGTTCAGGGTTTATCTGGGTATGTTTCTGTGGATCTAACACTCTGGGGTAGGGAGTGTGCGGGGCAGCTTACCCCCTGTTAATGTCAGTGTGGAGTGCCCCCCCCTTTGCAGGAGACGCTGCTTCCAGTGGTCTGCAGGCGCCCTTTGATCTGATCAGGTGTCTGCTCCCAGTCGAGCCGGGTAAAGATTGTTTTGAGGCCTTCTGCCTACATAGTTAATAAAGGCCTTCGTCTCACCCTCAGACAGTGATATGTTGCTCCATTTGATTGCAGTGTTTTATTTTGAACGCTGCTGTATGTAGCTGCGGTTCCATCTGTCAATTAATGGGGTCGATGGGAGAATGAGTTAGCAATATACAGCGTACACTAGCAGTGTCTGACGGTCAGTCTCGATACATTAACGCTTTCAGACCCACGTATGCAGGCTCATCACGTTTTGTTTGAGATGCCTGTTATGGGTCAGCTCTCAGCATTTTAATAGTTACACCTTCAGCCAACCAACATAGATTTACAGGACCGGCCAAGCGAACATGCTAAATCCATTATTTTGTCCTTGGATGGAGCCTGGGACCGACGTATCAACAATTACAGCTTTACTCAACAGCTCAGTTACCACAACTAATACCTTCATGAGGTTACACATTGACGTTGTCAGTCCTTGGGCCGAGGTTGTTCATTGACAGGCCTTTGCAGGCATGCAGGTAGGTTTAATGTCACAGTATCACAGCTCTGGATTATGAAATTATGCTCAAAGGTCAAGGTTACAGCATATTTTAGTGAAGTTAGATTTACTACGACACACCAACAGCAGATTTACAACCCGGTCCTTCAAGCCAATGCTCTGCTTCCTTGTGTGTGGCTGTGACTTGTTAGCCTTGCCAGCCTGCACTGTACTCTACAGTAGCCCTGTGCTGTTAACCACTGACAATAGTTAGACACAACCTCTATCCCCCTTACTTTAGAAATCTTTGTTCTGATCCTCCCACTGCCCGCCCCCCCCCCCCTCTCTCCTGGTCAGTAGGGGAACAGTGTTGATCCCACTGAGATGGACCTGTTTTCCAGGGGTGAATCTGTGCCCAGTTATGAAGGGGTTAACTGAGTCCCTTCGAATGTGTTGGGGCTTTCTTGTATTATCTCTGGGCAAATCACACCTCCGAGCCTCTCCTGTCAGTCAGGGCTCAGCCCTTTGTCTCATTTCAAAGAGCATTTCTGTTTATCTCCTGGCCACGGTCCAAACAAGCATGTTCTACCCATCTGTCTTCGAGAATGATGGGGGAGGTTTAACTGGGCCTGGGCTGTTGACGGGAGAGTGACTGGCGCCATGTACTTATTTTGGGAGGGGGGAGGGTGTCAGAGGCTGGGACTGGTGCCCTGGAGAGTGGGGGTGTCTGAACATTATGGATCCTGTAATCTCGATTTGTTCCTGATATGAAAATGGTAGTCCCAGGCTGCCCCAGAACCACTGACAGTAGGTGGGACTGTTTATCCTCGGTGGAACATTGGCCTGTTCCATTCAGCTCCTTGACCCTGTTCCACCAGTCAGTGAGATCATGGCTGATCTGTATCCTAATTCCATTCACCCGCCTTGGCTCCATATCCCTTAATACCCTTGGCTCGCAAAAATCTATTGATTTCAGATTTAAAATTATTAATAAGCTAGCATCTACTGCTTTATGTCGGAGAGAATTCCACACTTCTACCACTGTTTGTGAAGAAGTGTTTCCTAACTTCTCTCCTGAATGGCCTGGCTCTGATTTTACAGTTATGTCCCTTTGTCCCAGACTCCCCCACCGGTGGGAAAAGTTTCTCTATCTACCCTATCAATTCTTTTCGAAATCTTAAAAACCTCAATCAAATCACCCCTTAACCTTCTATATTCCTGGGAATACAAGCCTAGTTTATGTAATCTGTCCTCCTAATCTAACACTTGGTGCCCTGGTAACATTCTGGTGAAACTGTGCTTCACTCCTTCCAAGGCCAATATATCTGGTGCCCAGAACTGTACATAGTACTCCAGATGTGGTCCAACCAGGGCATGGTATAGCTGTAGCAAAATTTCCTTGCCTTTATATTCTAGCCCTCTAGTTATAAAAGCTAGCATTCCATTAGCCTTTGATTATTTTTTTGCACCTGACGCCTACATTTAGTGATCTGTGTGCATGGACCCCCATATCTCTTTGAAAAGATAGGGATAGCAGAAGTCCAATTTTTTTTTTTAAATACTCGGTCCAAAATGGATGACCTCTCATTTTCCTGCGTTGAAATCCATTTGCCCACTCACTTAATCTATCAATGTCTTTGTAATTTTATGCTCCCATGTACACTACTTACTATGCCATCAATGTTTGTGTCATCAGCAAAATTGGATATATGGTTCTCATGTTATTTAAGTCAATATTAAGGGAGGCTGAGGCTGGTACTGTGCACGGGGGGAGAGGGGGTTTGAAGTCTGCCCTGGAACCACTGACAGTAGGTGGGGCTATTTATTCTAGGAGGTAGAGGAGTCTGAGGCTGCTGAAACTGGTTTCTCTAGGACTACATCCTGTAGAATTCATAAAGATGCAGTTCTCGAGATAAATACAGATGAGGACAACCATTGGGCCTATACTTGTTCATCCACCCAGAACTCTCCTCATTGCTGCTTCTGCCTGTTTGTGAAATGATTCCAGCGTTTTCTCCATCACTGACTGACAGCTCTTCACGACACAGTCTCCAGGGCTCAAATACCTCTCGTGTGTCAGTGACCAGAACTGGACACCATGCTCAGAAGCCTGTATTATTTGACCCTTTTTTTTTATTCATTCATGGGATGTGGGCGAGGCTGGCATTTATTGCCCATCCCTAATTGCCCTGGAGAAAGCGGTGGTGAGCCACCTTCTTGAACCGCTGCAGTCCGTGTGGTAAAGGTTCTCCCACAGTGCTGTTAGGGAGTTCCTTTATCATCGCTGGGTCAAAATCCTGGAACGGCAATATATTTCCAAGTCGGGATGGTGTGTGACTTGGAGGGGAACGTGCAGGTGGTGTTGTTCCCATGTGCCTGCTGCCCTTGTCCTAGGTGGTAGAGGTCGTGGGTTTGGGAGGTGCTGTCGAGGAAGCCTTGGCGAGTTGCTGCAGTGCATCCTGTGGATGGTGCACACTGCAGCCACAGTGCGCCGGTGGTGAAGGGAGTGAATGTTTAGGGTGGTGGATGGGGTGCCAATCAAGCGGGCTGCTTTATCTTGGATGGTGTCGAGCTTCTTGAGTGTTGTTGGAGCTGCATTCATCCAGGCAAGTGGAGAGTATTCCATCACACTCCTGACTTGTGCCTTGTAGATGGTGGAAAGGCTTTGGGGAGTCAGGAGGTGAGTCACTCGCCGCAGAATACCCAGCCTCTGACCTGCTCTTGCAGCCACAGTATTTATGGCTGGTCAGAAGCCTGTATTATTTGATCATGACTTGTATTCTGCTGTTTTGACTGTACTAACATCCTACTGACTTTGCATTGGGTCCTGAATGACTCTTTCCACTTCATCCATGTCTATTTCAACACCCTTCCTGGGGTCATGTTACTCATTTTTCCTTCCTATGCGCAGTTCTTTGACTGTCCTTTGTTGCCTCCTCTCTAGATGAGGTCAGGACTGGGATTTACCGGCAGCTTTTCCACCCAGAACAGCTGATCACAGGGAAGGAAGATGCTGCCAACAACTACGCCCGTGGGCATTACACTGTTGGGAAGGAGATCATCGACATGGTGCTAGAGCGTGTCAGGAAGTTGGTGAGGATTGCGAGCAGGCGGTACTAGGAATACTAAGTGAACTGGTCAGATACTTGTGTCCCCTTATGACTTTGAATGACCTGTATATTCCCTGTTCTTCCGAACATTCCATGAACAGCATTTGCCATCAGCCTGTGCCGCCGCCTTGTCACATTTTCATAATGTTCCTTCAATTCCTAGGTCCCAATCACTTGATTTGCTCTATGTATAAGAGCAGTCCCAGCACAGACCGCTGTGGAACACCAGACACAACATCTCTCCTGTCTCCTACAGTTATCATCTCTTCCACTGCCCTCACGTCTGATTGCCAGCGTGTGATCGGGTCCATTTTTTTGCTCTCGCTGTCCTTGAGTGAGGCGCCTGGTTTGTGTTGGATGCCTGTCTGTGCGCGCGGTTTGTGTTGGATGCCTGTCTGCGCGCGCGGTTTGTGTTGGATGCCTGTCTGCGCGCGCGGTTTGTGTTGGATGCCTGTCTGCGCGCGCGGTTTGTGTTGGATGCCTGTCTGCGCGCGCGGTTTGTGTTGGATGCCTGTCTGTGCGCGCGGTTTGTGTTGGATGCCTGTCTGTGCGCGCGGTTTGTGTTGGATGCCTGTCTGTGCGCGCGGTTTGTGTTGGATGCCTGTCTGTGCGCGCGGTTTGTGTTGGATGCCTGTCTGCGCGCGCGGTTTGTGTTGGATGCCTGTCTGCGCGCGCGGTTTGTGTTGGATGCCTGTCTGCGTGCCGCGCGGTTTGTGTTGGATGCCTGTCTGCGTGCCGCGCGGTTTGTGTTGGATGCCTGTCTGCGTGCCGCGCGGTTTGTGTTGGATGCCTGTCTGCGTGCCGCGCGGTTTGTGTTGGATGCCTGTCTGCGTGCCGCGCGGTTTGTGTTGGATGCCTGTCTGCGTGCCGCGCGGTTTGTGTTGGATGCCTGTCTGCGTGCCGCGCGGTTTGTGTTGGATGCCTGTCTGCGCGCGCGGTTTGTGTTGGATGCCTGTCTGCGCGCGCGGTTTGTGTTGGATGCCTGTCTGCGCGCGCGGTTTGTGTTGGATGCCTGTCTGCGCGCGCGGTTTGTGTTGGATGCCTGTCTGCGCGCGCGGTTTGTGTTGGATGCCTGTCTGCGCGCGCGGTTTGTGTTGGATGCCTGTCTGCGCGCGCGGTTTGTGTTGGATGCCTGTCTGCGCGCGCGGTTTGTGTTGGATGCCTGTCTGCGCGCGCGGTTTGTGTTGGAGGCCTGTCTGCGCGCGCGGCGCGGTTTGTGTTGGAGGCCTGTCTGCGCGCGCGGCGCGGTTTGTGTTGGAGGCCTGTCTGCGCGCGCGGCGCGGTTTGTGTTGGAGTAGTAGACATATATATCAGCAGACCCGTGCTACTGATCAGAGTCTGAGGATTCACTGTTCTCTAACAGTAGGGCTGTTTATACAGTCTGCAGGATAACATTGGGGCCACTGATTTACAGGAGCAAGTCAAATACCATTTAGAAGAACATAACATAAGAAATAGGAGCAGGAGTAGGCCAATCGGCCCCTCGAGCCTGCTCCGCCATTCAATAAGATCATGGCTGATCTGATCCTAACCTCAAATCTAAATTCATGTCCAATTTCCTTCCTGCTCCCTGTAACCCCTAATTCCCTTTACTTCTAGGAAACTGTCGATTTCTGTTTTAAATTTATTTAATGATGTAGCTTCCACAGCTTCTTGGGGCAGCAAATTCCACAGACCTACCACCCTCTGAGTGAAGAAGTTTCTCCTCATCTCAGTTTTGAAAGAGCAGCCCCTTATTCTAAGATTATGCCCCCTAGTTCTAGTTTCACCCATCTTTGGGAACATCCTTACTGCATCCACCCGATCAAGCCCCTTCACAATCTTATATGTTTCAATAAGATCGCCTCTCATTTTTCTGAACTCCAATGAGTAGAGTCCCAATCTACTCAACCTCTCCTCATATGTCCACCCCCTCATCCCCGGGATTAACCGAGTGAACCTTCTTTGTACTGCCTCGAGAGCAAGTATGTCTTTTCTTAAGTATGGACACCAAAACTGTATGCAGTATTCCAGGTGCGGTCTCACCAATACCTTATATAACTGCAGCAATACCTCCCTGTTTTTATATTCTATCCCCCTAGCAATAAAAGCCAACATTCCGTTGGCCTTCTTGATCACCTGCTGCACCTGCATACTAACTTTTTGATTTTCTTGCACGAGGACCCCCAGATCCCTTTGTACTGCAGTACTTCCCAGTTTCTCGCCATTAAGATAATAACTTGCTCTCTGATTTTTCCTGCCAAAGTGCATAACCTCACATTTTCCAATATTGTATTGCATCTGCCAAATCTCCGCCCACTCACCCAGCCTGTCTATATCCCCTTGTAGGTTTTTTATGTCCTCCTCACTCTCTACTTTCCCTCCCATCTTTGTATCATCTGCAAACTTTGATATGTTACACTCGGTCCCCTCCTCCAAATCGTTAATATAGATTGTAAAGAGTTGGGGACCCAGCACCGACCCCTGTGGAACACCACTGGCTACTGGTTGCCAGTCCGAGAATGAACCATTTATCCCAACTCTCTGCTTCCTGTTAGATAACCAATCCTCCACCCATGCCAGAATATTACCCCCAATCCAGTGATTCTTTATCTTGAGCAATAATCTTTTATGTGGCTCCTTTTTGAATGCCTTCTGGAAGTCTAAATACACTACGTCCACTGGTTCCCCTTTATCCACCCTGTACGTTATGTCCTCAAAGAACTCATTTAATAAATTATATTCTGGGATTTTTTTCCCATTGCTGTGGGAATTAATTCCATGGTTGTCCATACTCTATCTGGCTCTGCGCCAAGCTTTGAAGGCGTTGTATTGGGCTTGCTGGGGTTTTTGGCATCGCTGTCGTTGGTCATTTCCCTTTCACACATGGTCTCTTTTTAAAAAAAAATTCTACCTGATTTAAAGCTTGAAATTTATCCTCCCTTTTTTCCAAATAATTTTGAAAAATGACCTAACAGATTTTGAGGCAGAAGCTTTCCACCATTTTGATAAGCTAAATACCTAACTGGAAGAGAGCCAATTTCAGTGATTTGAGAAGGTATCGAGCACAGGTGGACTGGAAACAAAGACTGGCCAAGAAAACAGTAAATGAGCAATGGCAGGCCTTCAGGGTGGAGGTAGTTCAGGGACAAACTCAGCATGTTGATAAGACATCCAAAGCTCGAGCTTCCTGGATGACAATGGAAATAGAGGTTAAAATAAAACAGAAAAGGGAGGTTTATGACACGTCAGGTATTGAATACAGTCGAAAACCAGGCAGAATAAAGTGCAGGGGGAAATTGAAAAAGGATATAAGATGGGCAAAGAGAATGAGAATAGATCAGTGAGTAACATAAAAGGGAACCCAAAAATCTTTTATAAACATATAAAAAAGTAAAAGGATAAAGGAATGGTGGGGCCGATTTAAGGGCAAAGGCAGAGGGCATGACTGAGGTACTGAATGAGTACTTGGCATCTGTTTTCACGAGAGGATGAAGTTAATGTTGCAGTACAGTTGGGGGTGGGGAGGGGGAGTAGAGATATTGGATGGGATAAAAATAGATGGAAAGGAGGTGCTGAATAGGTTGGCATCACTCAGTTAACAAGTCGCCTGGTCCAGATGGGATGTATCCTAGGTTGCTGAGGGAAGCAAGGGTGGAGATAGTGGAAGCTCCGACCACAATCTTTCAATCCTCCTTGGATATGGGAGTGGTGCCAGAGGACTGGAGGATTGCAAATGTTACACCCCTATTCAAAAAAGGGGGAGAGATATAAACCTGGTAACTACAAGCCAGTCAGTCTAGTGGAAAAACTACTAGACCATTGTCAAAGACAAAATTAATTCTCACTTGGAGAAGCATGTGTTAATGAGGGACAGCCAGCACAGATTTGTTAAAGGCAAGGCAAATTGTGTCTGACTAACCTGATTGAAGTATCAGAGGGTTGATGTGTGTATATATATATATATACACATATTCATTTATTTTATCAAATGTCTTTTGAAAATATCACTTTTTTTATTCATTCATGGGATGTGGGTGTCGCTGGCAACACCAGCATTTATTGCCCATCCCTAATTGCCTGAGAAGGCAGTGGTGAGCTGCCGTCTTGTACAACTGAGTGGCTTGCTAGGCCATTTCAGAGGGTGATTAAGAATCAACCACATTGCTGTGGGTCTGGAGTCAGACCAGGTAAGGATGGCAGGTTTCCTTCCCTAAAGGACATTAGTGAACCAGATGGGTTTTTATGACAATCCGGTAGTTTCATGGCCACCATTACTGATACTAGTTTTTTTATTCCAGATTTTATTTAATTAATTGAATTTAAATTCCCCAGCTGCCATGGTGGGATTTAAACTCATGACTCTGGAAATAACCAACTTATTTGGAAAATAGAAGCACATGGGATTAAAGGGATGGTGGTAACTTGTGTATGTAATTGGCTATGGGATAGGAGGCAGAGACTAGTGAACGGATGTTTTTCTGACTGGTAAAGTATTCAGTGGGGTCCCCCAGGGATTGGTATTGGGAACATTGCTTTTCTTATATATAAATGACCTGGACATGGATATAGGGAGTACAATTTCAAAGTTTGAGGATGATACAAAACTTGGCAACGTAGTAAATATTGAGGAGGATAGTAGCAGACGTCAGGAGGACTTAGAAATGGGCAGGCACATGCAGTTTAATGTGGATAAATGTGACCTGATGCACTTTGGGAGGAACAACATGGAGAGACAGTATAATCTAAATAGTACTATTTGAGGGGGGGGGGGTGCAAGAGCAGAGGGGGCATATTCACAAATCTTTGAAGGTAGCAGGGCAAGTTGATAAGGTGATTAAGAAAGTGTATGGGATAATTGGCTTTGTAAACAATTGAATACAAAAACAAGGAAGTTATGGTAAACCTTTATAAATCACTGATTAGGTGGGAATACTGTGTATATTCTGGGCACCACACTTTAGGAAGGATGTCAAGGCTTTGGAGAGGGTACAGAGGAAGTTTACCAGGGATGAGGGACTTTAGTTATGTGGAGAGATTGGAGAAGCTGGGATTGTTCTCGTTAGAACAGAGAAGGTTAAGGGGAGATTTGATAGGTGTTCAAACTGGGTTTTGATGGAGTAAGTAGGGAGAAACTGTTTCCACTGGCAAATTGGTTGGTAACCAGAGGTCATAGAGGTAAAATAATTGGCAAAAGAACTAGGGGAAATGAGGAGAATTTTTTTCAGAGGGTTGTTAAGATCTGGAATGCATTACCTGAAAGGGCAGTGGAGGCAGATTCCGTAAGAACTTTCAAATGGCAATTGGATATGTACTTGAAGAGGATTAATTTGCATGGTTATGGGGGAAAACTTGAAGGTATGGGACTAAATTGGACAGGTTTTTCAAAGAGCAGGCATGATGGGCTGAATGGCAGCCTCCTGTACTGTAAGATTCTATGAAATGTTATGTCCTGGGAAGTTATGCATATTGCATATGCTCAGGCTGCAGGATCTGCCTTCAGCTCACTGAGTCTTGGGGCAAAAAATGTGCCCATCAAGCCCAGGCTTTTGGAACATGGATCTACAAATTTTAAAAAAATGAAGGAAGGCATTAAAAACACAACTTTTTAATTTTGTTGCAACCTTATTGACATTAGAAATTTCAATTGAGAAAAATTCAAAGCACTGTGAATAAGTTTGTTAACAAACTGAGACTCTGAAATGTTGACATGGGGTTTTGCTGTTATAAATGCTGACATGCAGGTTTCAGAAGCATGACACAGGAAGTGGGTGCTGTGGACAGGATGGAGGTGGGGGGAGATATCCTTTGTGTACTGGTGGGTGCAAGCTGAAATGCTGAATGTTCACACTGACTGAAAACCTCCTTCCTTCCCTTCTGTTCCCAGGCAGACCAATGCACGGGCCTCCAGGGTTTCCTGATATTCCACAGTTTTGGGGGAGGCACAGGCTCCGGCTTCACCTCCCTGTTGATGGAGCGTTTGTCTGTCGACTATGGGAAGAAATCCAAGCTGGAATTTGCTATTTACCCAGCGCCTCAGATCTCCACTGCTGTGGTCGAGCCGTACAACTCTATCCTCACCACTCACACTACCTTGGAGCACTCAGATTGTGCTTTCATGGTGGACAACGAGGCAATTTATGACATCTGCCGTCGAAACCTAGATATCGACCGTCCCTCGTACACCAACCTCAACCGTCTGATTGGCCAGATCGTGTCCTCAATCACTGCCTCGCTGCGCTTTGATGGGGCCTTGAACGTCGACCTGACAGAATTCCAGACTAACCTGGTCCCCTACCCTCGTATCCACTTCCCATTGGTCACGTACGCTCCCATCATCTCTGCTGAGAAGGCCTACCATGAGCAGCTGTCTGTGTTGGAGATCACCAACGCCTGCTTTGAGCCAGCCAACCAGATGGTGAAGTGCGACCCCCGCCACGGCAAGTACATGGCGTGTTGCATGCTGTACCGCGGAGACGTCGTGCCAAAGGATGTCAACGCAGCCATCGCCTCCATCAAGACCAAGCGCTCCATCCAGTTTGTGGACTGGTGTCCCACTGGATTTAAGGTGAGTGTCGACATTCAAGGGGTAAACCCCAGCTAATGGATTCCATTCTTGGTGCTCAGCAGTTTTCTCACTGAAGCTGAGTTAACTTGTAGCTGTAATTAGACCAGGAGTCGTGCTTATCAGTACAGTCTCCCTGATGACTCGGTCACTGACCCAAACAGGCCCGCAGGGCCCCAGGTGGTGCAATGTTACTGGACAATAATCCAGAGAATGTGAGTTCAAATCCCACATAGCAGTTTGAGAATTTGGAAATTGAAAAGCTGGTATCAATAAGTGACCATGAAACTGTTGGATTGTCTTAAACCCAACTGGTTCATGTCCTTTGGGGGTGTCCTAACCCAGTCTGGCCTATGTGAGTCCAGTCCCACACAGATTGACTCTTAACTGACCTCTGAAGTGAGCTAAGAAGTCACAAGGTCAGCTAGGGATGGGGAATAAATGCTGGCCTTGCCAGTAATGCCCTGGTTGGACCTGTGAGCTGACCTTCAGTACTCCTGGTTTAGCGAGTTGGGGCAGTTAGGGATCCTGCTCCTGTTATGTCACTTAAGACTAACAGGCAAACCTAACCTGATCTATTTCCAGGAGACTGGTCAAGAAGGTACGAGCCCATGGAATCCAGGGTGCCTTGGCACTTTGGATACAAAACTGGCTTAGTGGCAGAAGGCAGAGGGTGATGGTCGAAGGTTGTTTTTGTGACTGGAAGCCTGTGGCCAGTGGGGTACCACAGGGATCGGTGCTGGGTCCCTTGCTGTTTGTGGTCTACATTAATGACTTGGATATGAATGTAAAAGGTATGATCAGTAAGTTCGCTGATGATACAAAAATTGGTAGGGTGGTAAATAGCGAGGATAGCCTCAGTCTGCAGGACGATATAGATGGGTTGGTCAGATGGGCGGAACAGTGGCAAATGGAATTTAACCCGGAAAAGTGCGAGGTGATGCACTTTGGAGGGACTAACAAGGCAAGGGAATACACAATGAATGGGAGGACCCTAGGCAAGACAGAGGGTCAGAGGGATCTTGGTGTGCAAGTTCACAGATCCCTGAAGGCGGCGGAACAGGTAGATAAGGTGGTAAAGAAGGCATATGGGATACTTGCCTTTATTAGCCGAGGCATAGAATATAAGAGCAAGGAGGTTATGATGGAGCTGTATAAAACACTGGTTAGGCCACAGCTGGAGTAGTGTGTGCAGTTCTGGTCGCCACACTACAGGAAGGATGTGATCGCTTTGGAGAGGGTGCAGCGGAGATTCACCAGGATGTTACCAGGGCTGGAGCGCTTCAGCTATGAAGAGAGACTGGGAAGATTGGGTTTGTTTTCCTTGGAGCAGAGGAGGCTGAGGGGGGACATGATTGAGGTGTACAAAATTATGAGGGGCACAGATAGGATGGATTCTAAGGAGCTTTTTCCCTTCGTTGAGGGTTCTATAACAAGGGGACATAGATTCAAGGTAAAAGGCGGGAGGTTTAGAGGGGATTTGAGAAAGAACTTTTTCACCCAGAGGGTGGTTGGAGTCTGGAACTCACTGCCTGAAAGGGTTGTGGAGGCAGGAACCCTCACAACATTCAAGAAGCATTTGGATGAGCACTTGAAATGCCATAGCATACAAGGCTACGGACCAAATGCTGGAATATGGGATTAGAGTAGACAGGGCTGATGGCCGGCGCGACACGATGGGCCGAAGGGCCTCTATCCGTGCTGTATGACTCTATGAGATCTGTCTGGTTTCAAAGATGGCTGATGGGCAAGTTATCCCAGGGCAGTCTGTCTTATAATGGCTGGTTACTGGTTGCTCGCTCATTGAGTGTAAACTTTAAGTAAAAGTTGATATTCCCTTAATGATTGGGAAAGGCTGATCAGACTGTTACTCTTCATGCTTGGGTACTTTTATAAATTCAGTTTACTTGAGCTTTTCACTGCAATCAGCTAAATATCCTGGACTGCTGACGAGTGACAGCTTCACATTGATGTTGGGCTGGCTGGGTCTCCCTGACACTGATGGTGTTAATTTAGTACAGTAGTAGTTTCTGTAAAATGCACCAGTCCCTTCTGTTCTGAGTTACTAATGGATATTTCCATCAGTTTTATCTGACTCTTTCTTTCTCTCTGGTCCTCAGGTTGGCATCAATTACCAGCCTCCCACTGCGGTGCCTGGGGGGGACTTGGCCAAGGTCCAGCGTGCTGTCTGTATGCTGAGTAACACCACTGCCATTGCTGAGGCCTGGGCTCGCCTGGATCACAAATTTGACCTGATGTACGCCAAGCGCGCGTTTGTCCACTGGTACGTGGGCGAGGGGATGGAAGAGGGAGAGTTCTCTGAGGCACGGGAAGACCTGGCTGCTTTAGAGAAGGACTACGAAGAGGTGGGAGCAGATTCTCTGGAGGAGGAAGAGGATGGGGAGGAATACTGAAAGCTACGTTCCAGCAACAAATCAATAATCAATACATGTGCTGCATTACCTGTGCAATGTATAAACTGCAGTGAATAAACCCTGAGACTGACCTTGTTGTGTTTTAATGGGAGGGCTCTGGTTAATATCCTGCACATCCTGTATAAAGTGCTGTATTTTCTCCTCTGATGCCCATTATTTAAAGGGCCATTGGGGAGGATTTCCAGGAGTACCTGACCTGCTCTGGACTCAGCCCTAGTCTGGTCTGGGTTTCACTCCATCTGTAACTTCCACTGTTGTAGGTGGAATGTTTGGAGTTGCAATTGGTTCTGATTGGCTGCCTGCAAGCAGCTGGAGTAATTAACCAGCTCGGCTTGACTGAAAAATTTTCAGGACTAAATCAACATTTAAAGACCCTTGAAGAGATTTAGGGGGGAAAAGTGGAAACTTTTTTTAAAGAAATTACTGGATCTGTTCTGTTTTTTTTGCTCTGTCTGTCTCCCTCTCATTGAAAATCTGCTCAAATTTATCAACTAGATAGCATTAGAACCATTTTGAAAAAGAAAAGCTGCAATACAATTATGCATAAAGGCATAATTTGACTTTTCTACTGAGAAAAAGTTCATAGATACAGTACAGAAGGAGGCCATTGGGCCCCTTGTGCCTGTGCCAGCTCTTTGAAAGCTAGCCAATTAGTCCCATGGCAAATGGTATGTTAGAATTTATTGCAAGGAGGTGGGAGTATAAGAGTAAGGATTCCTTGCTGCAATTATATAGGGCTGTGGTGAGACCATACCCTGGAGTACTGTGTACAGTTTTGGTCTCCTTAAGGAAGGATATACTTGTCTTAGGGACAGTGCAACAAAGGTTCACTAGACTGATTCCTGGGATGAGAGGGTTTTCTAATGAGGAGAGATTGAATAGAATAGGCCTCTTTGGAGTTTAGAAGAATGAGGGGGTGAAACGTCTAAAATTCTAAGAGGGCTTGACAGGCCAGAGGCTGTTTCCCCTGGCTAGAGTTTTTAGAACTAGACGTCATAGTCTCAAGATAAGGGGTCGGCCATTTAGGACTGAGATGGGGAAAAATTTCTTCGTTGAGCGTTGTGAATCTTTGGAATTCTCGACTCCAGAGGGCTGTGGATGCTCAGTTGTTCTGTATATTCAAAGACAGAGATCGATGGATATTTGGAGTCATGAGGATAGGGAGGGAAAGTAGAGTTGAGGAAGATCAGCCATGATCTGATTGAATGGCGGAGCAGGCTCGAGGGGCCACATGGCCCACTCCTACTCCTATTTCTTATGCTGCTCTTTCCCGAAAGCCCTATAAATTTTAGCACTGTAAATTTTTCCCCATCAAGTATTTGTCCAATTCCCTTTTGAAAGTTATTGAATCTGCTTCGCCACCCTTTCAGGCAGTGCATTCCAGACCATTACAACTTGCTGCTTTAAAAGTTTCCTCCTGTTACCTCTTTTGCCAATCTCCTTGAATCTGTCCCCTCTGGTTACTGACCCTCCTGCCACTGGAAACAGTTTCTCCTTATTTACTCTATCAAAACTGTTCATGATTTTGAACACCACTATCAAATCTCCCCATAACCTCTGCTCCAAGGAGAACAACCCTAGCTTCTCTAATCTTAAAGTCCTGCATCCCTGGTACCATTCTAGTAAATCTCTTCAGTGCCCTCTAAAGCCTTGACATCTTTCCTTCAGTGTGAAGCCACAATACTCCCATTGGGGCTTGTACCTTTTATAAAGGTTTAGCTTAACTTCCTTTGTACTTTATTTATAAAGCCAAGGATCCCATATGCTTTTTTAACAGCCTTCTCAACTTGCTGCCTTAAAGATTTGTGTACCCCAGGTCTCTCTGTTCCTGCAACCCCTTTAAAATTGTACGAATTAGTTTATATTGCCTCTCATTCTTCCTACCAAAATGTATCACTTCACATTTTTCTGTTAAATTTCATCTGTTATATGCCCATTTCACTAGTCTCTGTCCTCCTGATGTCTGTTACTATCCTTGTTGTTTACTACATTTGAGTTTTGTTTCATTTACAAATTTTGAAATTATGCCCTGTATGCCCAAGTCCAGATCATTAATTGTCTTAAAATTCAAACAAAAGCAGCCACAGGTGTGCCATCAGGTACTAGGTCACCTATGAAGTGGGTCTATCAGCTGTAGCACTCTCGCCTCTGAGGCAGAAGGTTGTGGGTTCAGGGTCCAATACAGAGACTTGAGCATGTAATCGAGGCTGACACTTCATTGCAGTTATGAGGGAATGCTGCACTGTCAGAGGTGCTGTATTTCGGATGAGTAGTTAAACTGAGGTCTCATCTACCCTCAGGTGGATGTAAATTTCTATTTCAAAGAGCTGGGGAGTTTTTTTTTTATTCATTCATAGGATGTGGGCGAGGCTGGCATTTATTGCCCATTCCTAATTGCCCTTGAGAAGGTGGTGGTGAGCTGCCACCTTGAACCGCTGCAGTCCGTGTGCTGAAGGTTCTCTCACAGTGCTGTTAGGAAGGGAGTTCCAGGATTTTGACCCAGCAACGATGAAGGAACGGCAATATATTTCCAAGTTGGGATGGTGTGTGACTTGGAGGGGAACGTGCAGGTGGTGGTGTTCCCAAGTACCTGCTACCCTTGTCCTTCTAGGTGGTAGAGGTTGTGGGTTTGGGAGGTGCTGCAGTGCATCCTGTGGATGGTACACACTGCAGCCACAGTGCGCCGGTGGTGAAGGGAGTGAATGTTTAGGGTGGTGGATGGGGTGCCAATCAAGCAGGCTGCTTTGTCCTGGCTGATGTCAAGCTTCTTGAGTGTTGGTGGAGCTGCACTCCTCCAGGCAAGTGGAGAGTATTCCATCACACTCCTGACTTGTGCCTTGTAGATGGCGGAAAGGCTTTGGGGAGTCAGGAGGTGAGTCACTTGCCGCAGAATACCCAGCCTCTGACCTGCTCTTGTAGCCACAGTATTTATATGGTTGGTCCAGTTAAGTTTCTGGTCAATGGTGACCCCCCAGGATGTTGATGGTGGGGAATTCGGCGATGGTAATGCCGTTGAATGTCAAGGGGAGGTGGTCATTGCCTGGCATTTGGTGCGAATGTTACTTGCCACTTATGAGCCTAAGCCTGGATGTTGTCCAGGTCTTGCTGCAGGCGGGCTTAGACTGCTTCATTATTTGAGGGGTTACGAATGGAACTGAACACTGCAATCATCAGCGAACATCCCCATTTCTGACCTTATGATGGAGGGAAGGTCATTGATGAAGCAGCTGAAGATGGTTGGGCCTGGGACACTGCCCTGAGGAACAGTGTCCTGGCCAATATTTATCCCTCAACCAACATCAGTAAAACAAATCATCATGTGAATGTAGGACTTTGCTGTGTGCAAATTGGCTGTTATGTTTCCATCGTTACAGCAGTGACTACACTTCAAAAGTACTTCATTGGCTGTAAAGTGCTTTCTTACATCCTGAGGTCGTGAAAGATGCTATATAAATGCACATTCTCTTACACAAATAGCCTTTTTTTTCCCAAAAAAAATTCAACACAAACTTTACCTTAAAGCTTTTGACATTTACCCTCAACCTTTACTTGAAATACAAAACCGAGAGCGAGAATCCTCTTTCTACTAGGTCTGGTGGAACGCTACTGGTGCATCCTCGGCAACTGTACTGCACACGCTCACCAATGACTCCTCACAGCTCTGTGCAGAAATATCATTCCAAGCCCAGGCTTCTGAGGTAACGTTGATGAAGGTGCTCTAAGATATAAAAGCCTACTTTATATTAAAGATTAATCATGTTATTGTGAAAAATGTAACCTTTTTGTCTTTTTATTTTACAAACCCTTATTTTGGACATTAGAAATTTCAGTTACTGGGGAAGAATTATGGGTAATTTTTTGTCAAGAAGTATTTTGAGTGACTTGATTGGTTCTCCTGACTGCTTACTCAGGATTGGCTATTTTCATAAGTAAGTTAATTTCTGTTGAGTGGATTTCTAGCTGCCTCCTTTTCATTTATATGTTTCTTTTTGCTACATTTTTGGGCCTTTTCTACTCTTACTGTAGATATTTTGGCGCCTGTACTTTAGATCATTCTCATAGGCGAGTCCCAATTTTTTTCTGCCTTCAAGAGTACCTTCACTCGCCCTGATATCTCAGTAAGCTTTTGGTCACGTGTTGATGATAATGAACCTTTCCACAAATTATTTTACATACTGAAATTATCTAATGCCTCACCCTGTATTCAATAAGCAATACAGCATCACAACATCAAACCTTGTTTTAGGTTTAAACACTTAAACAAATGAATTTAACAAAAGATAAACATGAATAAATAACAATATATTACATTTGTTCTGTAATAAAGATGTAGCATTCTGTCCACCTGCAGCAGAACCCTTTGCCACTAGATGGAGCTGCTGCAGATCCCCATAACTTTACCAACAGCCTTACCAACGCTGTCAGAGAGGGGCATTTGTTTTGGCTTTCCACTGGTATAGTGTATTTACTGTATATATCCTACCTAGCTCATCACACTCTTAAATGCTAAGGTATTCCTTTGTAAATAAATTATATACACAGTGTTCCAATGCCTTTTAGATGTCTGTAAGGACTTACACAACACCAGGTTATAGTCCAACAGTTTTATTTTAAATCACAAGCTTTCGGAGCTTTCCTCCTTCGTCAGGTGAGTGAAGGGATTCAGTCAGCTGTGGCTCAGTGGGTAGCACTCTCGCCTCTGGGTCACAAGGTTGCGGGTTCAAGACCCACTCCAGAGACTTGATGCTCGTAACCCAGGCTAAAATTCCCAGTGCTGCACTGTTGGAGGTGCCGTCTTTTGGGTGAGATGTTAAACCGAGGTCCTCTCAAATGGATATAAAAGGTCGGGTCGGGTCGAGGAGGAGCTCGGTGGGGGAAGGGGGAGTGGGGATCTTCGGTGGAGGAGGGGCACTTAGTTATATCACACCTCAGGGTAAATAAACATGGACGATAAATGTCGGAATTGGCAGTGACACCGACATTCAGAAAATGCAAAAATCAATATTTTCAGAGCCCAGCTCCGAGGAGGTACTGCATCAGTTGTGTGGAGCAACTCCTGTGCTGCTTCCGCACTGAGTTGTGCTCAACTCTTCAGCAGACAGCAGTTTTCAGAGCTTTCAAGCAGCGGCCAATGGAAGGAACCTGAAATTCTAATGTTTACCAGAGATGAACAGGTTGCCTTACTATAACCTCCACAGACAATGTAAAAACTGTTTGATTCAGTATAAAGTACTTACTTTCATTCTTGGTAAAGTACAAACAGATAGTAAGATATATTTGAAGGTATGTTTGTGTATGTCTCTCCTTGTAGAGCACTAGGACCACTGCGAATCGTGGAATGTGAACATAAGAACATAAGAAATTGGAGCAGGAGTAGGCCAATCGGCCCCTCGAGCCTGCTCCGCCATTCAATAAGATCATGGCTGATCTGATCCCAACCACAAATCTAAAGAACACAAGAAGTCGGAGCAGGACCCGGCCACATAGCCCCTGGGCCCTCTGCGCCACCCACAGGGCATTGACCGATCCGAACTCAGCTTCATGTCCAATTTCCTGCCCGCTCCCCATAACCCCTAATTCCCTTTACTTCTAGGAAACTGTCTATTTCTGTTTTAAATTTATCTAATGATGTAGCTTCCACAGCTTCCTGGGGCAGCAAATTCCACAGACCTACCACCCTCTGAGTGAAGAAGTTTCTCCTCATCTCAGTTTTGAAAGAGCAGCCCCTTATTCTAAGATTATGCCCCCTAGTTCTAGTTTCACCCATCTTTGGGAACATCCTTACTGCATCCACCCGATCAAGACCCTTCACAATCTTATATGTTTCAATAAGATCGCCTCTCATTCTTCTGAACTCCAATGAGTAGAGTCCCAATCTACTCAACCTCTCCTCATATGTCCGCCCCCTCATCCCCGGGATTAACCGAGTGAACCTTCTTTGTACTGCCTCGAGAGCAAGTATGTCTTTTCTTAAGTATGGAGACCAAAACTGTATGCAGTATTCCAGGTGCGGTCTCACCAATACCTTATATAACTGCAGCAATACCTCCTTGTTTTTATATTCTATCCCCCTAGCAATAAAAGCCAACATTCCGTTGGCTTTCTTGATGACCTGCTGCACCTGCATACCAACTTTTTGATTTTCTTGCACTAGGACCCCCAGATCCCTTGGTACTGCAGTACTTTCCAGTCTCTCGCCATTAAGAAAATAACTTGCTCTCTGATTTTTCCTGCCAAAGTGCATAACCTCACATTTTCCAATATTATATTGCATCTGCCAAATCTCCGCCCACTCACCCAGCCTGTCTATATCCCCTTGCAGGTTTTTTATGTCCTCCTCACTCTCTACTTTCCCTCCCATCTTTGTATCATCTGCAAATTTTGATATGTTGCACTCAGTCCCCTCCTCCAAATCGTTAATATAGATTGTAAAGAGTTGGGGACCCAGCACCGACCCCTGTGGAACACCACTGGTTGCTGGTTGCCAGTCCGAAAATGAACCATTTATCCCAACTCTCTGCTTCCTGTTCGATAACCAATCCTCCACCCATGCCAGAATATTACCCCCAATCCCGTGATTTTTTATCTTAAGTAATAATCTTTTATGTGGCACCTTGTCGAATGCCTTCTGGAAGTCTAAATACACTATGTCCACTGGTTCCCCTTTATCCACCCTATACGTTATATCCTCGAAGAACTCAAGCAAATTTGTCAGACATGACTTCCCCTTCATAAAGCCATGCTGACTTTGTCCTATTAAATTATGCTTATCTAAATGTTCCGTTACTGTCTCCTTAATAATAGACTCCAAAATTTTACCCACCACAGATGTTAAGCTAACTGGCCTATAATTTCCAGCCTTCTGCCTACTACCCTTTTTAAATAACGGTGTTACATTAGCAGTTTTCCAATCTGCCGGGACCTCTCCTGAGTCCAGGGAATTTTGGAAAACTATCACCAAAGCATCCACAATCCCTACTGCCACTTCCCTCAAGACCCTAGGATGGAAGCCATCAGGTCCAGGGGATTTATCCGCCTTGAGTCCCATTATTTTACTGAGTACCATCTCCTGAGTGATTTTAATCGTATTTAGCTCCTCCCCCCCGAGAGTCCCCTGTTTGTCCAGTGTTGGGATATTCTTAGTGTCCTCTACTGTAAAGACTGAAACAAAATATTTGTTCAGCATTTTTGCCATCTCCATGTTTCCCACCATTAATTTCCCGGTCTCATCCTCTAAGGGACCTATGTTTGCCTTAGCCACCCTTTTTCTTTTTATATAACTATAGAAACTCTTGCTATCTGTTTTTATATTTTTTGCTAATTTCTTTTCATAATCTAACTTCCCTTTCTTAATCAATCCTTTAGTTACTTTTTGCTGTCTTTTGAAGAATTCCCAATCTTCTATCCTCCCACTAAGTTTGGCTACCTTATATGTCCTTGTTTTTAGTCGGATACTATCCTTGATTTCTTTACTTAGCCACGGATGGCTGTCATTTCTTTTACACCCTTTTTTCCTCAGTGGAATATATTTATTTTGAAAGTTGTAAAATAACTCCCTAAATGAACACCACTGCTCATGTACCGTCTTACCCTTTAATCTATTTTCCCAGTCCACTTTAATCAATTCCGCTCTCATACCATCATAGTCTCCTTTATTCAAGCTCAGTACGCTTGTTTGAGAATCAACCTTCTCACCCTCTAATTGGATATGGAATTCAACCATGTTGTGGTCGCTCATTCCAAGGGGATCCTTAACTAGGACATTATTAATTAATCCTGACTCATTACACAGGACCAGGTCCAAGGTTGCCTGCCCCCTTGTAGGATCAGTTACATACTGCTCAAGAAATCCATCCCTGATGCACTCAATGAACTCGTCCTCAAGGCTGCTCTGCCCAATTTGATTTGTCCAGTTAATATGATAATTAAAATCCCCCATAATTATGGCTGTTCCCTTATTACATGCCCCGACTATCTCCTGATTAATACTTCTTCCAGCAGAGTTGCAACTATTAGGAGGCCTATATACTACGCCCACTAATGTTTTTTTTCCCTTATTATTCCTTATCTCCACCCAAACTGTTTCATTATCTTGATGCTTTGTCCCAATATCATTTCTCTGTATTACAGTGATTCCTTCCTTTATTAACATAGCCACCCCACCTCCCCTTCCTTCCTGCCTGTCCTTCCTGATTGTTAAATACCCTGGCATATTTAATTCCCAGTCGTTGTCACCCTGCAGCCATGTTACTGTAATGGCCACAAGATCATACCCATACGTAGTTATTTGTGCCGTTAACTCGTCCATTTTATTACGAATGCTACGTGCATTCAGATAAAGAACTTTCAAATCTGTTTTGTGACGCTTAGTTCCTGCTTTTTCCTTTTTTAACACTTTACCTATTACTCCATACCTTCTGTCCCTTCCTGTTACGCTTTCCTCTCTCTCCCTGCTCAGGTTCCCAACCCCCTGCCACTTTAGTTTAAACCCTCCCCAACAGCACTAGCAAACACTCCTCCTAGGACCAGCGGTCCCGGCCCTGCCCAGGTGCAGACCGTCCGGTTTGTACTGGTCCCACCTCCCCCAGAACCGTTTCCAGTGTCCCAGGAATTTGAATCCCTCCCCCTTGCACCATTCCTCTAGCCACGTATTCATTTGAAATATCCTCCTATTTCTACTCTGACTAGCACGTGGCACTGGCAGCAATCCTGAGATTACTACCTTTGAGGTCCTATTTTTTAATTTACCTCCTAACTCCCTATATTCTGCTTTTAGGACCTCATCCCCTTTTTTACCTATATCGTTGGTGCCTATGTGCACCACGACAGCTGGCTGTTCGCCCTCCCCCTCCAAAATGTTCTGTAGCCGCTCAGAGACATCCTTGATCCTTGCACCAGGGAGGCAACACACCATCCTGGAGTCTCGGTTGCGGCCGCAGAAACGCCTGTCTATTCCCCTTGCAATTGAGTCCCCTATCACTATAGCTCTGCCACTCTTTTTCCTCCCAGCCTGTGCAGCAGAGCTACCCGTGGTGCCAGGAAGTTGGCTGCTGCTGCCTTCCCCTGATAAGTCATCCCCCCCAACAGCATCCAAAGTGGCATATCTGTTTGAGAGGGGGATGGCCACGTGGGACCCCTGCACTACCTGCCTGCATCTCTTACTCTTCCTGGTGGTCACCCATTCACTTCCTGCCTGTATACCCTTTACCTGCGGTGTGACCAACTCGCTAAACGTGCTATCCACGAGTTTCTCTGCATCGCGGATGCTCCACAGTGAGTCCACCTGCAGCTCCAGCTCCGAGATACGATCGGTCAGTAGCTGCAGGTGGACACACTTCCCGCACACATGGTCGGCAGGGACACTGGTAGTGTCCATGACTTCCCACATCTTGCAGGAGGAGCATATCACGGGTGCGAGGTCTGCTGCCATGACTTGCCTTAGCTTAGTTACCCCTTTTAAATTACGTTGAAATTAGAAAATGTTAACTATACTAGGGACCTAGGTTCACTAAAAAAAACACTATCTGCTATAAAACCTGCAGATCTTCCCTTATTACTTTACTTACAGTAAAATGGTAGAAATACTCACCTGAACCTACTCACCAATCAGCTGCCTCCCCTGTGCCGCGTCACTTTCTGACTGGTGACGTCACCCCGAAC
The DNA here is from genome assembly GCF_035084215.1 of Heptranchias perlo. Classification (NCBI taxonomy): domain Eukaryota; kingdom Metazoa; phylum Chordata; class Chondrichthyes; order Hexanchiformes; family Hexanchidae; genus Heptranchias; species Heptranchias perlo. The sequence continues at coordinate 17,870 of NW_027140012.1, read as the reverse complement.
TCTGCCGCTGGTCTCAGAGTCTCGCTCTCAGAGTAAGCTCTGGTCTCGCTCTCTCCGCGCTGTTTATATCCCCGCTCTGGTCTCGCTCTCTCCCGCCGCTCACCGCTCTCAGGTCCACTACCGCTCTGCAGGAAAAGCAAGGCAAAGCAGCACCTCCTTCCCCCACTTTACCAAACTCCCACACGTACCGAACTCTCAGCACACTGTGTTGTCCCCACACCGAATGTGATCTCCAAAACTGGTAAATATTCTGTAATAAAGATAGAAGCAACTCAAAGGGGGTAATTTACGAGTGCAGAGTTGGAGAACTGCCCTCTGACAGCAGAGATCAAAACAAACACAGGAGAACTGTCCATGATAATACACAGACTGTGTCGAATACAGACTGAACACCAGCAATGTCTCACCCTCTCCCCTCCCAACACACCGGCCCTGATGTTAGCGGGGAGGCGGGATGGCAGCGGGGGAAGTGGGGTGGGTAACCCGCCCAATAAAATCTGTCCGTTTCCCACGTGATCGTGGGTCAATTGGAGCCACTTACCGTGGCTTTCGGGTTTGCCGTTGGAAATCTGCGCAGCGGGCGGACTGCGCACCCGCATCACAGGCTGCCAGCTGGAGGAGCTCTATTTAAAGGGGCAGTCCTCCAATGACCACACAGCACAATGGAGCAGCCCAGGGAAAAGGCTGCTCCCAGATTTAGTGATGCCTCACTCCTGGTCCTACTGGATGGGGTGAGGAGGAGGAGGGATGTCTTCTACCCAGCGGACGGGAGGAAGTGGCCTGCCTCTGCCACCAAGAAGGCCTGGCTCGAGGTGGCTGAGGAGGTCACCAGCAGCAGCAACGTCTCCCGCACCTGGATCCAGTGCAGGAAGGGTTTCAATGACCGAACTAGGTCAGCAAAAGTGAGTACACTTACTCATTCTCCTACACTCCGTCTTCCACATCACCGCCCCCACCCCACAACTCCTTCTGCACTGCCAACACTACTCCATCACATCACCCCTCACACCCACTCAAAGCTCATCCTCAACTTACCTGCACTTCCTCAGCACTTCCTCACCTCCCCAGTACTCATCCCACCACTACAACTCAACCCAATCCTCATACAATGTCATGGCTCTGTCTCATACTCACCTTCTGATGCATCTCTTTCACGGTCAGCCTCACCCAAACCATTGCATTCATCGGTTGGCCATGTCACCATCACTCACTCACGCGTCTGTACTTTCTCCCCTAATAGGAGAAGAGAGTCCAGAATACACTGGAGAGGGCGAGGACCGGAGGAGGGCCACAACAAATCGCCATCCTCACAGACGTGGAGCAGGAGACGCTGGAGCTGAGCCGAACCCTCGAGTGCCTGTCCGTCTGGGACGCTAAGATTGGCACCCGACAAACGTCTGGTGACAGAACTTTAACATTCAGCAGACACAATATGAATTGATGTTAACATGCCTTGCCATCTTCAGCACCTCAGTATGCTCATCGCAAAATGACACATCTGTGATGGTGCTTAATATTGCCTTCTGTTCTCTTACAGGGCCTTCAGCGACCACTGTGACAGCAGAGGGCGATTCCTCAGAGGACCTGCCGGCCTCTGAGGGGGCACCGTCACATCTGAGCGAGCCATTCGCCAGCGCAGGTACTCACACCTCGGTGGGTCCCAGTCCGCAGTTAGTTGGGGTCGCACCTGGTGAGTCACCACACACGTGAGCACGAGCAGACACTGGTGGTAGGGGCAGCTGTGGAGAGTCTGCGAAGGTGGGAGCACTCCTCTCCAGGCTCTGCTCGGCTGGACACAGATACTGAACCCTGGGGGCCATCCTTTTAAAGGAGAATGATCAAAGGGCAGCAGCACATTTGCGAGGTGCTGGAACAGGTGCCACGCGCAGTCTCCACAATCGCACAGAGGATGGAGGAGTCCAACTCCTGCATGAGTGGAATGGTGGCACAGGTACAGGAGGGAACCTCTGAGATACTGTCACAGGGAATTGAGGGAATCTCTGAGATAGTGTCGCGGGTAAGTGCGGGAATGTCTGCGATGGAGGGAAGGATGGCCAACATGGAGCTTCAAGCACGGCTCACAAATGAGTCCACTGAGGCCCTGACAACGGCCGTTCAGACTCAGCGTGAACAACATTCTGCCGCCTTAAACAGGCAGGCAGATACACGGGCACTGGCCTTACAAGGCTTCACACATGTCCTCTAAACTGTCGTCCAGCAGAGTGGTAGGAGTGGTGTGGGCCTGGCCCCGGGGAGGGATGATGGCGAAAGGGGACATGGAAGTGTCCAATCAGTACCCGCAATGCTGCCTCCCCTCCAGGTGGCCGAGTCTGACCTGCACAGGTGCAGGTGGAGGAGTCTTTGGAGGGGCCCTCACGGGCACCAAAACCCAGAGGATGTCAGCCCAAAACATCTAATCGGTCAGGGCATGAACAAGAGTAACCTGCCACTACCTCTGCTGCAGTCACAGGGGAAGCACCACGTAGGAGTAGTCGGAAGCGAAAGGTGAAGGTTTTGTGAGCACGAAGGGGATGCACAAGGGTGTTTGATGGTTGGTCATGTTTTTTTATGTATATTTTCTTTTTGTTAAACGCACATTAAATATTATTATTGTCACCACTACTGCCACGTCTTGCCCATTCTTGACTGGCTTCTGTAATAAGGCCTTTCATGAGGTTCACCATAAACGGCGACACTTGATGCCACCCATTGGGTCACTCTAGAGTGGGTGTATGTGTAGTTGAAGGAGTGTTTTGTGCGGGGTGGGGGCACTGGTGTGGGCGCTGCTCTGTCCAGGTGGTGAGGACTGGACTCTTCACACTGTCTGACGTTAGGAGAACTGTTCACATATCAGTGACTCCCTGGCCTCACAAGCAGCCAGGTGAGCCGCTGTTCTGCCCGTGGGTTGCTCCTGTTCCTGCTCCTCCTCCTCCTCCTCCTCCTCCTCAATGTGGATGGCAGATGTGGATGGGGCCTCCTCCAGCGGCACCCCTCTCTGTTTTACCATATTGTGCAGGGCACAACACATGACTATAATGCGACCCACTCTGTCTGGTGCATATTGAAACGCTCCCCCAGAACGATCAAGGCGCCTGAAGTGCATCTTGAGCAGCCCTATAACATGCTCAATTGTAGACCTGGTGACGATGTGGCTGTCGTTATATCGACGCTGTTGCTCAGTGATGGGGTTCCTCAGAGGTGTCATGAGCCATGTGTGCAGGGGGTATCCCTTGTCTCCGAAGAGCCAGCCCTTGCGGGTGTTCGGTGCGTACAAGAGGGGCAGGATGTTGGACTCCCAGAGGATGAAGGAATTGTGGCAGCTGCCAGGGCATCTGGGGCACACGTGAAGGAATCTCTTGTGGTCTCAAACGAGCTGAGTGTTGATGGAGTGATAGTCCTTCCTGTTGATGAACAGTCCTGGCTCGTGTGGAGGTGCTCGTATTGCTATGTGGGTGCAATCGATTACACCCTGCACCCGTGGGAAGCCAGACACAGTGTGGAATCCCACTGCCCTCTCCGTCTGGCTGAGGTCGTAGTGCGAGGCCCTGCGAAACAAGCTGTCGGTGACCAGCCTTATGCACTTGTGTGCAGACAACTGAGAGACCCCGGCGATGTCCCCGGTGGCACCCTGGAATGATGCGGAGGCGAAGAAGTTGAGGGCAGTGGTTACTTTGACAGCGACAGGTAGGGAAATGCTGCTCGGCCCAGCCGGGAACAGCTCGGCATGAAGGAAGCTGCAGATGTCTGCGACTACCTGGTGACTGACTCTGAGCCTCCGTATGCACTGCTCCTCAGAGAGGTCCAGGAAGCTGAGCCTCGGTCTGTAGAACCTGTGGCGAGGGTAGTGCCTCCTGCGACTTCGCTCTCTCTGTTGTTGCCCTCCGTGCTGTTGTGCAGGTGCCTGTGGTGCAGCACTGTGTTGTGGAGCTCCACGTGGCGGAGGTGGACACCGTGCCTGGTGAGGCTGATGATGTTGCTCGTCCTTGGATGTAGTGGTGAATGCAGCCATGGTGACCCCCCAACCTGACGGTGTGAGTCTGAGGGGGTCCGCCAAGTAGTTAAATATGTTTGAACAGCAGAGTTTTGGGTGGAAAGTAAGAATTTTGAGTGAAAACACAAAGGTGTTGCAGACAAAACTTTGTCTGAAGTGACAGAGTGCCCTGCTGCAATAAATGAGGTTTTCCCCGCACCTGTCAAATAATCCTTTGCATCTCCCACTGGCTGCTGGCTGAAACACGTCTGTTGGAACAGGGAGTGTTTCCCACAGCACGGGAAACACGCTGAGGATCCTTCAAAATCGCACCCCTGCCAAAATGCTGGGTCAGTCGAGTACTTCAACTACTTTAACTATCTGTCAAACTATCACCCCGACAGCTTTAATTGCCGGTGGGACTTCCACACTTGGGAGGCACACGCACACCGAACGGGTCACTGGGGAATCCGGAAGTTGGCGGGTTGGAGCCGGGCTCCAAACCCCCACAGCATTTCAGCAATTATCAGAGCCCACCCAACCCCGGCCGCGACCCACCCGCACATTCAGCCGAAAATTGAGTCCACTGTGTCCAATACAGACCGACCATGACCAACCTCTCACCCCCTCCCCACCCCCCCACACACTGTGTCCAATACAGACCGACCATGACCAACCTCTCACCCCCCACCCCCCCACACACTGTGTCCAACACAGACCGACCATGACCAACCTCTCACCCCCCCCCACCCCCCCACACACTGTGTCCAATACAGACCGACCATGACCAACCTCTCACCCCCCACCCCCCACACACTGTGTCCAATACAGACCGACCATGACCAACCTCTCACCCCCCCCCACACACACTGTGTCCAATACAGACCGACCATGACCAACCTCTCACCCCCCCCACACACACTGTGTCCAATACAGACCGACCATGACCAACCTCTCACCCCCCCCACACACTGTGTCTAATACAGACCGACCATGACCAACCTCTCACCCCCCCCCCCCCCATACACACTGTGTCTAATACAGACCGACCATGACCAACCTCTCACCCCCCCCCCCACACTGTGTCTAATACAGACCGACCATGACCAACCTCTCACCCCCCCCCCACACACTGTGTCTAATACAGACCGACCATGACCAACCTCTCACCCCCCCACACACTGTGTCTAATACAGACCGACCATGACCAACCTCTCCCCCCCCCCCACACACTGTGTCTAATACAGACCGACCATGACCAACCTCTCACCCCCCCCACACACTGTGTCTAATACAGACCGACCATGACCAACCTCTCACCCCCCACACACACTGTGTCTAATACAGACCGACCATGACCAACCTCTCACCCCCCCCCACACACACTGTGTCTAATACAGACCGACCATGACCAACCTCTCACCCCCCCCCACACACTGTGTCTAATACAGACCGACCATGACCAACCTCTCACCCCCCCCCCCCACACACACTGTGTCTAATACAGACCGACCATGACCAACCTCTCACCCCCCCCACACACTGTGTCTAATACAGACCGACCATGACCAACCTCTCACCCCCCCCCACACACTGTGTCTAATACAGACCGACCATGACCAACCTCTCACCCCCCCCCACACACTGTGTCTAATACAGACCGACCATGACCAACCTCTCACCCCCCCCCACACACTGTGTCTAATACAGACCGACCATGACCAACCTCTCACCCCCCCCCCACACACACTGTGTCTAATACAGACCGACCATGACCAACCTCTCAACCCCCCCACACACACACTGTGTCTAATACAGACCGACCATGACCAACCTCTCACCCCCCCCCACACACTGTGTCTAATACAGACCGACCATGACCAACCTCTCACCCCCCCCCACCACACACTGTGTCTAATACAGACCGACCATGACCAACCTCTCACCCCCCCCCACACACTGTGTCTAATACAGACCGACCATGACCAACCTCTCACCCCCCCCCCACACACTGTGTCTAATACAGACCGACCATGACCAACCTCTCACCCCCCCCCCCACACACACTGTGTCTAATACAGACCGACCATGACCAACCTCTCACCCCCCCCACACACTGTGTCTAATACAGACCGACCATGACCAACCTCTCACCCCCCCCCCCACACACTGTGTCTAATACAGACCGACCATGACCAACCTCTCACCCCCCCCCACACACTGTGTCTAATACAGACCGACCATGACCAACCTCTCACCCCCCCCCACACACTGTGTCTAATACAGACCGACCATGACCAACCTCTCACCCCCCCCCCCACACACTGTGTCTAATACAGACCGACCATGACCAACCTCTCACCCCCCCCCACACACTGTGTCTAATACAGACCGACCATGACCAACCTCTCACCACCCCCCCACACACTGTGTCTAATACAGACCGACCATGACCAACCTCTCACCCCCCCCCACACACTGTGTCTAATACAGACCGACCATGACCAACCTCTCACCACCCCCCCACACACTGTGTCTAATACAGACCGACCGTGACCAACCTCTCACCCCCCCCCCCACACTGTGTCTAATACAGACCGACCATGACCAACCTCTCACCCCCCCCCCACACACTGTGTCCAATACAGACCGACCATGACCAACCTCTCACCCCCCCCCACACACTGTGTCCAATACAGACCGACCATGACCAACCTCTCACCCCCTCCCCCCACACACTGTGTCTAATACAGACCGACCATGACCAACCTCTCACCCCCCCCCACACACTGTGTCTAATACAGACCGACCATGACCAACCTCTCACCCCCCCCCCACACACTGTGTCTAATACAGACCGACCATGACCAACCTCTCACCCCCCCCCCACACACTGTGTCTAATACAGACCGACCATGACCAACCTCTCACCCCCCCCCACACACTGTGTCTAATACAGACCGACCATGACCAACCTCTCACCCCCCCCCCCACACACTGTGTCTAATACAGACCGACCATGACCAACCTCTCACCCCCCCCCCCCACACACTGTGTCTAATACAGACCGACCATGACCAACCTCTCACCGCCCCCCCCACACACTGTGTCTAATACAGACCGACCATGACCAACCTCTCACCCCCCCCCACACACTGTGTCTAATACAGACCGACCATGACCAACCTCTCACCCCCCCCCACACACTGTGTCTAATACAGACCGACCATGACCAACCTCTCACCCCCCCACACACTGTGTCTAATACAGACCGACCATGACCAACCTCTCACCCCCCCCCCACACACTGTGTCTAATACAGACCGACCATGACCAACCTCTCACCCCCCCCCCACACACTGTGTCTAATACAGACCGACCATGACCAACCTCTCACCCCCCCCCCACACACTGTGTCTAATACAGACCGACCATGACCAACCTCTCACCCCCCCCCCCACACACTGTGTCTAATACAGACCGACCATGACCAACCTCTCACCCCCCCCCCCACACACTGTGTCTAATACAGACCGACCATGACCAACCTCTCACCCCCCCCCCACACACTGTGTCTAATACAGACCGACCATGACCAACCTCTCACCCCCCACACACACTGTGTCTAATACAGACCGACCATGACCAACCTCTCACCCCCCCCCCACACTGTGTCTAATACAGACCGACCATGACCAACCTCTCACCCCCCACACACACTGTGTCTAATACAGACCGACCATGACCAACCTCTCACCCCCCCCCCACACACTGTGTCTAATACAGACCGACCATGACCAACCTCTCACCCCCTCCCCCACACACTGTGTCTAATACAGACCGACCATGACCAACCTCTCACCCCCCCTCCCCCCACACACTGTGTCTAATACAGACCGACCATGACCAACCTCTCACCCCCTCCCCACACACTGTGTCTAATACAGACCGACCATGACCAACCTCTCACCCCCCCCCCCACACACTGTGTCTAATACAGACCGACCATGACCAACCTCTCACCCCCCCCCCCACACACTGTGTCTAATACAGACCGACCATGACCAACCTCTCACCCCCTCCCCACACACTGTGTCTAATACAGACCGACCATGACCAACCTCTCACCCCCCCCCCACACACTGTGTCTAATACAGACCGACCATGACCAACCTCTCACCCCCCCCACACACTGTGTCTAATACAGACCGACCATGACCAACCTCTCACCCCCCCCCACACACTGTGTCTAATACAGACCGACCATGACCAACCTCTCACCCCCCCCCCCACACACTGTGTCTAATACAGACCGACCATGACCAACCTCTCACCCCCCCACACACTGTGTCTAATACAGACCGACCATGACCAACCTCTCACCCCCCCCCCACACACTGTGTCTAATACAGACCGACCATGACCAACCTCTCACCCCCTCCCCCCACACACTGTGTCTAATACAGACCGACCATGACCAACCTCTCACCCCCTCCCCCCCACACACTGTGTCTAATACAGACCGACCATGACCAACCTCTCACCCCCCCCCACACACTGTGTCTAATACAGACCGACCATGACCAACCTCTCACCCCTCCCCCCCCCACACACTGTGTCTAATACAGACCGACCATGACCAACCTCTCACCCCCCCCCACACACTGTGTCTAATACAGACCGACCATGACCAACCTCTCACCCCTCCCCCACACACACTGTGTCTAATACAGACCGACCATGACCAACCTCTCACCCCTCCCCCCACACACACTGTGTCTAATACAGACCGACCATGACCAACCTCTCACCCCCCCCCACACACTGTGTCTAATACAGACCGACCATGACCAACCTCTCACCCCCCTCCCCACACACTGTGTCTAATACAGACCGACCATGACCAACCTCTCACCCCCTCCCCACACACTGTGTCTAATACAGACCGACCATGACCAACCTCTCACCCCCCCCCACACACTGTGTCTAATACAGACCGACCATGACCAACCTCTCACCCCCCCCCACACACTGTGTCTAATACAGACCGACCATGACCAACCTCTCACCCCCCCCCCCCCCACACACTGTGTCTAATACAGACCGACCATGACCAACCTCTCACCCCCCCCCCACACACTGTGTCTAATACAGACCGACCATGACCAACCTCTCACCCCCTCCCCCCACACACTGTGTCTAATACAGACCGACCATGACCAACCTCTCACCCCCCCCCCCACACACTGTGTCTAATACAGACCGACCATGACCAACCTCTCACCCCCCCCCCCCACACACTGTGTCTAATACAGACCGACCATGACCAACCTCTCCCCCCCCCCCCCACACACTGTGTCTAATACAGACCGACCATGACCAACCTCTCACCCCCCCCACACACACTGTGTCTAATACAGACCGACCATGACCAACCTCTCACCCCCCCCACACACTGTGTCTAATACAGACCGACCATGACCAACCTCTCACCCCCCCCCACACACTGTGTCTAATACAGACCGACCATGACCAACCTCTCACCCCCTCCCCACACACTGTGTCTAATACAGACCGACCATGACCAACCTCTCACCCCCCCCCACACTGTGTCTAATACAGACCGACCATGACCAACCTCTCACCCCCTCCCCCCCCACACACTGTGTCTAATACAGACCGACCATGACCAACCTCTCACCCCCCACACACACTGTGTCTAATACAGACCGACCATGACCAACCTCTCACCCCCTCCCCACACACTGTGTCTAATACAGACCGACCATGACCAACCTCTCACCCCCTCCCCACACACTGTGTCTAATACAGACCGACCATGACCAACCTCTCACCCCCCCCCCCCACACACTGTGTCTAATACAGACCGACCATGACCAACCTCTCACCCCCCCCCACACACACTGTGTCTAATACAGACCGACCATGACCAACCTCTCACCCCCCCCCCCACACACTGTGTCTAATACAGACCGACCATGACCAACCTCTCACCCCCCACACACACTGTGTCTAATACAGACCGACCATGACCAACCTCTCACCCCCCCCCCACACACTGTGTCTAATACAGACCGACCATGACCAACCTCTCACCCCCCTCCCCCCACACACTGTGTCTAATACAGACCGACCATGACCAACCTCTCACCCCCCACACACACTGTGTCTAATACAGACCGACCATGACCAACCTCTCACCCCCCCCCCACACACTGTGTCTAATACAGACCGACCATGACCAACCTCTCACCCCCTCCCCCACACACTGTGTCTAATACAGACCGACCATGACCAACCTCTCACCCCCTCCCCCCCCACACACTGTGTCTAATACAGACCGACCATGACCAACCTCTCACCCCCCCCACACACTGTGTCTAATACAGACCGACCATGACCAACCTCTCACCCCCTCCCCCCCCACACACTGTGTCTAATACAGACCGACCATGACCAACCTCTCACCCCCCCCCACACACTGTGTCTAATACAGACCGACCATGACCAACCTCTCACCCCTCCCCACACACACTGTGTCTAATACAGACCGACCATGACCAACCTCTCACCCCCCCCCACACACACTGTGTCTAATACAGACCGACCATGACCAACCTCTCACCCCCCCCCACACACACTGTGTCTAATACAGACCGACCATGACCAACCTCTCACCCCCCCCCCACACACTGTGTCTAATACAGACCGACCATGACCAACCTCTCACCCCCCCCCCACACACTGTGTCTAATACAGACCGACCATGACCAACCTCTCACCCCCCCCCACACACACACTGTGTCTAATACAGACCGACCATGACCAACCTCTCACCCCCCCCACACACACTGTGTCTAATACAGACCGACCATGACCAACCTCTCACCCCCCCCCACACACTGTGTCTAATACAGACCGACCATGACCAACCTCTCACCCCCTCCCCACACTGTGTCTAATACAGACCGACCATGACCAACCTCTCACCCCCCCCCCACACACTGTGTCTAATACAGACCGACCATGACCAACCTCTCACCCCCCCCACACACACTGTGTCTAATACAGACCGACCATGACCAACCTCTCACCCCTCCCCCCCCACACACTGTGTCTAATACAGACCGACCATGACCAACCTCTCACCCCCCCCCACACACTGTGTCTAATACAGACCGACCATGACCAACCTCTCACCCCCCCCCCACACACTGTGTCTAATACAGACCGACCATGACCAACCTCTCACCCCCTCCCCACACACTGTGTCTAATACAGACCGACCATGACCAACCTCTCACCCCCCCCCACACACTGTGTCTAATACAGACCGACCATGACCAACCTCTCACCCCCCCCCACACACTGTGTCTAATACAGACCGACCATGACCAACCTCTCACCGCCCCCCCCACACACTGTGTCTAATACAGACCGACCATGACCAACCTCTCACCCCCCTCCCCACACTGTGTCTAATACAGACCGACCATGACCAACCTCTCCCCCCCTCCCCACACACTGTGTCTAATACAGACCGACCATGACCAACCTCTCACCCCCCCCCACACACTGTGTCTAATACAGACCGACCATGACCAACCTCTCACCCCCCCCCACACACACACTGTGTCTAATACAGACCGACCATGACCAACCTCTCACCCCCTCCCCCCCCCACACACTGTGTCTAATACAGACCGACCATGACCAACCTCTCACCCCCTCCCCACACTGTGTCTAATACAGACCGACCATGACCAACCTCTCACCCCCCCCCACACACTGTGTCTAATACAGACCGACCATGACCAACCTCTCACCCCCTCCCCACACACTGTGTCTAATACAGACCGACCACGACCAACCTCTCACCCCCCCCCCCACACACTGTGTCTAATACAGACCGACCATGACCAACCTCTCACCCCCCCCACACACTGTGTCTAATACAGACCGACCATGACCAACCTCTCCCCCCCTCCCCCACACACTGTGTCTAATACAGACCGACCATGACCAACCTCTCACCCCCCCCACACACTGTGTCTAATACAGACCGACCATGACCAACCTCTCATCCCCCCCCCACACACACTGTGTCTAATACAGACCGACCATGACCAACCTCTCACCCCCCCCCCACACACTGTGTCTAATACAGACCGACCATGACCAACCTCTCACCCCCCCCCCACACACTGTGTCTAATACAGACCGACCATGACCAACCTCTCACCCCCCCCCCCACACACTGTGTCTAATACAGACCGACCATGACCAACCTCTCACCCCCCCCCCCACACACTGTGTCTAATACAGACCGACCATGACCAACCTCTCACCCCCCCCACACACTGTGTCTAATACAGACCGACCATGACCAACCTCTCCCCCCTCCCCCCACACACTGTGTCTAATACAGACCGACCATGACCAACCTCTCACCCCCCCCCCCACACACTGTGTCTAATACAGACCGACCATGACCAACCTCTCACCCCCCCCACACACTGTGTCTAATACAGACCGACCATGACCAACCTCTCCCCCCCTCCCCCCACACACTGTGTCTAATACAGACCGACCATGACCAACCTCTCACCCCCCCCCCCCACACACTGTGTCTAATACAGACCGACCATGACCAACCTCTCACCCCCCCCCCCACACACTGTGTCTAATACAGACCGACCATGACCAACCTCTCACCCCCCCCCCACACACTGTGTCTAATACAGACCGACCATGACCAACCTCTCACCCCCTCCCCCCCACACACTGTGTCTAATACAGACCGACCATGACCAACCTCTCACCCCCCCCCCACACACTGTGTCTAATACAGACCGACCATGACCAACCTCTCACCCCCCCCCACACACACTGTGTCTAATACAGACCGACCATGACCAACCTCTCACCCCCCCCCCCACACACTGTGTCTAATACAGACCGACCATGACCAACCTCTCACCCCCTCCCCACACTGTGTCTAATACAGACCGACCATGACCAACCTCTCACCCCCCCCCACACTGTGTCTAATACAGACCGACCATGACCAACCTCTCACCCCCCCCCACACACACTGTGTCTAATACAGACCGACCATGACCAACCTCTCACCCCCTCCCCCCCCCACACACTGTGTCTAATACAGACCGACCATGACCAACCTCTCACCCCCCCCCCACACACTGTGTCTAATACAGACCGACCATGACCAACCTCTCACCCCCTCCCCACACTGTGTCTAATACAGACCGACCATGACCAACCTCTCCCCCCCTCCCCACACACTGTGTCTAATACAGACCGACCATGACCAACCTCTCACCCCCCCCCCCACACTGTGTCTAATACAGACCGACCATGACCAACCTCTCACCCCCCCCCCCCATACACACTGTGTCCAATACAGACCGACCATGACCAACCTCTCACCCCCCCCCCCACACACTGTGTCTAATACAGACCGACCATGACCAACCTCTCACCCCCCCCCACACACTGTGTCTAATACAGACCGACCGTGACCAACCTCTCACCCCCCCCCCCCCACACACTGTGTCTAATACAGACCGACCATGACCAACCTCTCACCCCCCCCCACACACTGTGTCTAATACAGACCGACCATGACCAACCTCTCACCGCCCCCCCACACACTGTGTCTAATACAGACCGACCATGACCAACCTCTCACCCCCCCCCACACACACACTGTGTCTAATACAGACCGACCATGACCAACCTCTCACCCCCCCCCCACACACTGTGTCTAATACAGACCGACCATGACCAACCTCTCACCCCCCCCCCCACACACTGTGTCTAATACAGACCGACCATGACCAACCTCTCACCCCCCCCCCACACACGGTGTCTAATGCAGACCGACCATGACCAACCTCTCACCCACTCCCCCCACACACACTGTGTCTAATACAGACCGACCATGACCAACCTCTCACCCCCTCCCCCCCACACACTGTGTCTAATACAGACCGACCATGACCAACCTCTCACCCCCCCCACACACTGTGTCTAATACAGACCGACCATGACCAACCTCTCACCCCCTCCCCACACACACTGTGTCTAATACAGACCGACCATGACCAACCTCTCACCCCCCCCCCACACACTGTGTCTAATACAGACCGACCATGACCAACCTCTCACCCCCCCCCACACACTGTGTCTAATACAGACCGACCATGACCAACCTCTCACCCCCCCCCCCACACACTGTGTCTAATACAGACCGACCATGACCAACCTCTCACCCCCCCCACACACTGTGTCTAATACAGACCGACCATGACCAACCTCTCACCCCCCCCCCCCACACACTGTGTCTAATACAGACCGACCATGACCAACCTCTCACCCCCCCCCCCACACACACTGTGTCTAATACAGACCGACCATGACCAACCTCTCACCCCCCCCACACACTGTGTCTAATACAGACCGACCATGACCAACCTCTCACCCCCCCCCCCCCACACACTGTGTCTAATACAGACCGACCATGACCAACCTCTCACCCCCCCCACACACTGTGTCTAATACAGACCGACCATGACCAACCTCTCACCCCCCCCCACACTGTGTCTAATACAGACCGACCGTGACCAACCTCTCACCCCCCCCACACACACGGTGTCTAATGCAGACCGACCATGACCAACCTCTCACCCCCCCCCCCACACACTGTGTCTAATACAGACCGACCATGACCAACCTCTCACCCCCCCCCCCACACACTGTGTCTAATACAGACCGACCATGACCAACCTCTCACCCCCCCCACACACTGTGTCTAATACAGACCGACCATGACCAACCTCTCACCCCCTCCCCCACACACTGTGTCTAATACAGACCGACCATGACCAACCTCTCACCCCCCCCACACTGTGTCTAATACAGACCGACCATGACCAACCTCTCACCCCCCCCCACACACTGTGTCTAATACAGACCGACCATGACCAACCTCTCACCCCCCCCCCACACACGGTGTCTAATACAGACCGACCATGACCAACCTCTCACCCCCCCCCACACACTGTGTCTAATACAGACCGACCATGACCAACCTCTCACCCCCCCCCACACACACGGTGTCTAATGCAGACCGACCATGACCAACCTCTCCCCCCCCCCCCACACACACTGTGTCTAATACAGACCGACCATGACCAACCTCTCACCCCCCCCCACACACACGGTGTCTAATGCAGACCGACCATGACCAACCTCTCACCCCCTCCCCCCACACACTGTGTCTAATACAGACCGACCATGACCAACCTCTCACCCCCCCCCACACTGTGTCTAATACAGACCGACCATGACCAACCTCTCACCCCCCCCCACACTGTGTCTAATACAGACCGACCATGACCAACCTCTCACCCCCCCCCCCCCACACACTGTGTCTAATACAGACCGACCATGACCAACCTCTCACCCCCCCCGCCACACACACTGTGTCAATACAGACCGACCATGACCAACCTCTCACCCCCCCCCCCCCACACACTGTGTCTAATACAGACCGACCATGACCAACCTCTCACCCCCCCCCACACACTGTGTCTAATACAGACCGACCATGACCAACCTCTCACCCCCTCCCCCACACACACTGTGTCTAATACAGACCGACCATGACCAACCTCTCACCCCCTCCCCCCCACACACTGTGTCTAATACAGACCGACCATGACCAACCTCTCACCCCCCCCCACACACTGTGTCTAATACAGACCGACCATGACCAACCTCTCACCCCCTCCCCCCCACACACTGTGTCTAATACAGACCGACCATGACCAACCTCTCACCCCCCCCCCACACACTGTGTCTAATACAGACCGACCATGACCAACCTCTCACCCCCCCCCCACACACTGTGTCTAATACAGACCGACCATGACCAACCTCTCACCCCCTCCCCCCCACACTGTGTCTAATACAGACCGACCATGACCAACCTCTCACCCCCCCCCACACACTGTGTCTAATACAGACCGACCATGACCAACCTCTCACCCCCCCCCACACACTGTGTCTAATACAGACCGACCATGACCAACCTCTCACCCCCCCCCCACACACTGTGTCTAATACAGACCGACCATGACCAACCTCTCACCCCCCCCCCACACACACTGTGTCTAATACAGACCGACCATGACCAACCTCTCACCCCCCCCCCACACACTGTGTCTAATACAGACCGACCATGACCAACCTCTCACCCCCCCCCACACACACTGTGTCTAATACAGACCGACCATGACCAACCTCTCACCCCCCCCCCACACACTGTGTCTAATACAGACCGACCATGACCAACCTCTCACCCCCCCCACACACTGTGTCTAATACAGACCGACCATGACCAACCTCTCACCCCTCCCCCCCCACACACTGTGTCTAATACAGACCGACCATGACCAACCTCTCACCCCCCCCCACACACTGTGTCTAATACAGACCGACCATGACCAACCTCTCACCCCCCCCCCACACACTGTGTCTAATACAGACCGACCATGACCAACCTCTCCCCCCCCCCCACACACTGTGTCTAATACAGACCGACCATGACCAACCTCTCACCCCCCCCCCCACACACTGTGTCTAATACAGACCGACCATGACCAACCTCTCACCCCCCCCCACACACACTGTGTCTAATACAGACCGACCATGACCAACCTCTCACCCCCTCCCCCCACACTGTGTCTAATACAGACCGACCATGACCAACCTCTCCCCCCCCCCACACACTGTGTCTAATACAGACCGACCATGACCAACCTCTCACCCCCCCCACACACACACTGTGTCTAATACAGACCGACCATGACCAACCTCTCCCCCCCCCCCACACACTGTGTCTAATACAGACCGACCATGACCAACCTCTCACCCCCCCCCCCCACACACTGTGTCTAATACAGACCGACCATGACCAACCTCTCACCCCTCCCCCCACACACTGTGTCTAATACAGACCGACCATGACCAACCTCTCACCCCCCCCCACACACTGTGTCTAATACAGACCGACCATGACCAACCTCTCACCCCCCCCACACACACTGTGTCTAATACAGACCGACCATGACCAACCTCTCACCGCCCCCCACACACTGTGTCTAATACAGACCGACCATGACCAACCTCTCACCCCCCCCCCACACACTGTGTCTAATACAGACCGACCATGACCAACCTCTCACCACCCCCCCCACACACTGTGTCTAATACAGACCGACCATGACCAACCTCTCACCCCCCCCCCACACACACTGTGTCTAATACAGACCGACCATGACCAACCTCTCACCCCCCCCCACACTGTGTCCTAATACAGACCGACCATGACCAACCTCTCCCCCCCCCCACACTGTGTCTAATACAGACCGACCATGACCAACCTCTCACCCCCCCCCCACACACTGTCTAATACAGACCGACCATGACCAACCTCTCACCCCCCCCACACACACTGTGTCTAATACAGACCGACCATGACCAACCTCTCACCCCCCCCCACACACTGTGTCTAATACAGACCGACCATGACCAACCTCTCACCCCCCCCCCACACACTGTGTCTAATACAGACCGACCATGACCACCTCTCACCCCCCCCCACCCCCACACTGTGTCTAATACAGACCGACCATGACCAACCTCTCACCCCCCCCACACACTGTGTCTAATACAGACCGACCATGACCAACCTCTCACCCCCCCCACACACACTGTGTCTAATACAGACCGACCATGACCAACCTCTCACCCTCCCCCCACACACTGTGTCTAATACAGACCGACCATTGGA
>NW_027140011.1:0-69162 GCF_035084215.1 Heptranchias perlo | reverse complement strand
TCACTGTATAACACTGGAGTACAGTACTGGTGGGTACAGGTCTGTCACTGTGTAACACTGGGGTACAGTACTGGTGGGGACAGGTCTGTCACTGTATAACACTGGGGTACAGTACTGGTGGGTACAGGTCTGTCACTGTATAACACTGGGGTACAGTACTGGTGGGTACAGGTCTGTCACTGTATAACACTGGGGTACAGTACTGGTGGGTACAGGTCTGTCACTGTATAACACTGGAGTACAGTACTGGTGGGTACAGGTCTGTCACTGTGTAACACTGGGGTACAGTACTGGTGGGGACAGGTCTGTCACTGTATAACACTGGGGTACAGTACTGGTGGGTACAGGTCTGTCACTGTATAACACTGGGGTACAGTACTGGTGGGTACAGGTCTGTCACTGTATAACACTGGGGTACAGTACTGGTGGGTACAGGTCTGTCACTGTATAACACTGGGGTACAGTACTGGTGGGTACAGGTCTGTCACTGTATAACACTGGGGTACAGTACTGGTGGGTACAGGTCTGTCACTGTATAACACTGGGGTACAGTACTGGTGGGTACAGGTCTGTCACTGTATAACACTGGGGTACAGTACTGGTGGGTACAGGTCTGTCACTGTATAACACTGGGGTACAGTACTGGTGGGTACAGGTCTGTCACTGTATAACACTGGGGTACAGTACTGGTGGGTACAGGTCTGTCACTGTATAACACTGGGGTACAGTACTGGTGGGTACAGGTCTGTCACTGTATAACACTGGGGTACAGTACTGGTGGGGTACAGGTCTGTCACTGTATAACACTGGGGTACAGTACTGGTGGGGTACAGGTCTGTCACTGTATAACACTGGGGTACAGTACTGGTGGGTACAGGTCTGTCACTGTATAACACTGGGGTACAGTACTGGTGGGTACAGGTCTGTCACTGTATAACACTGGGGTACAGTACTGGTGGGTACAGGTCTGTCACTGTATAACACTGGGGTACAGTACTGGTGGGTACAGGTCTGTCACTGTATAACACTGGGGTACAGTACTGGTGGGTACAGGTCTGTCACTGTATAACACTGGGGTACAGTACTGGTGGGTACAGGTCTGTCACTGTATAACACTGGGGTACAGTACTGGTGGGTACAGGTCTGTCACTGTATAACACTGGGGTACAGTACTGGTGGGTACAGGTCTGTCACTGTATAACACTGGGGTACAGTACTGGTGGGTACAGGTCTGTCCTGTATAACACTGGGGTACAGTACTGGTGGGGTACAGGTCTGTCACTGTATAACACTGGGGTACAGTACTGGTGGGTACAGGTCTGTCACTGTATAACACTGGGGTACAGTACTGGGGGGTACAGGTCTGTCCCTGTATAACACTGGGGTACAGTACTGGTGGGTACAGGTCTGTCACTGTATAACACTGGGGGTACAGTACTGGTGGGTACAGGTCTGTCACTGTATAACACTGGGGTACAGTACTGGGGGGTACAGGTCTGTCACTGTATAACACTGGGGTACAGTACTGGTGGGTACAGGTCTGTCACTGTATAACACTGGGGTACAGTACTGGTGGGTACAGGTCTGTCACTGTATAACACTGGGGTACAGTACTGTGGGTACAGGTCTGTCACTGTATAACACTGGGGTACAGTACTGTGGGTACAGGTCTGTCATGTATACACGGACATTTAGGGTACAGTACTGTATCAGTCACTGTACACATTTTCCCTACAAGTATTTACTGTACATGACTGGGTACACTGGTACAGCTTTACACTGGTACAGTACTGGGACAGGTACCTGTCACTGTGTAACCTAGGGTACTGTCCCCTGTAGGGATACAGTCTGTTCACCTACGTAACACTGGTACCATTACCTGGGGTACAGTTCTGTACCCTGTACTACACTGAACCAATGGTACACGTACAGTCTGTACCCTGTACATAACACTGTTTACGACAGTTCTTTCCTGAATAATAACACTTTACATCTGTACCCTGTAATACAGGTACACCCCATTACGTACACGTTATTTACCTCTGAATACACACTGGTACAGTACTGTGGGTACAGGTCTGTCCCTGTATAACACTGGGGTACAGTACTGGGGGTACAGGTCTTCACTGTATAACACTGACACGTACAGGTTGTACCCTGTAACCTGTCTACTGTACATTCTGTACATAATACAGGACAGTCTTACCTACAGGTCTGTACCTGTATACAACGTACACTGTACGTACATGGTCTGTACATGTATAACACTGGGTACAGTACTGGGTACTGGTACAGTACACCTGTTAACAGTACAGAGTACTAGTAACAGTACAGTACAACCCCATGTTTACCGTACATATGTACCTGAATACCATGACACCATTCTGTAACATGGTACAGTACTGTGACAGTACACCTGTTACTGTAATTCTGTTCATACGTACACTGTTACGGTACAATGGGGGTACAGGTCTGTCACTTGTACTAACACTGGGGTACAGTACAGGGTAACAGGTACTGTCCCTGTATACACTGGGGTACAGTACTGGAGGTGTACACCTGTATAACACTGGTTACAGTACTGGTGGTACAGTCTGTCACTGTATAACTGGGGTACAGTTACTGGTGTACAGGTACATGTACACTGTATACATTATTTCACTGGTACAGACTGGGTCTTTACTGTATAACACTGGTTACTGTACATGTCTGGTTACCTGTATAACACATGTTACACTACATTGTGTACATTACTTCGATACACTGTTACAGGGTACAGTACTGGTACATACAGTCTTACCCTAGTATAACACTGATACGTAACATGTAACATGTGTAGTACTGGGGTACAGTCTGTCTCCTGTATAACCTGTACATACTGGGTGTACAGTACTGTACAGCTATAACACTGGGTACAGTACTGGGTACAGGTACTGTCCTGTAACACTGGGTACAGATGACAGTGAGGTCTGTCACTGTATAACATGGGTACAGTACTGGTGGTACAGGTCTGTCACTGTATAACACTGGGGTACAGTACTGGTGGGTATACAGTACACAGGTACTGGACATGTTTCAGTACTGATACACTGGGTACAGTATGGGTACAGGCTGTCCTGTATACACTGGGGTACTGTACTGTAGGAACACTGGTTTGGTACAGTCTGTACTGTATAGTACATTGTAGGTCAGTTGTTCTGTACAGGTTAACTGGGGTACAGTACTGGGGGTACAGGTCTGTCCTGTATAACACTGGTACAGTACTGGGTACAGGTCTGTCACTGTATAACACTGGGTACAGTACTGGGGGTACAGGTCTGTCCCTGTATACACTGGGGTACAGTACTGGGGGGTACAGGTCTGTCCCTGTATAACACTGGGGTACAGTACTGGGGGTACAGGTCTGACCCTGTATAACACTGGTAATGGGGTACAGGTACTGTCTGTATAACACTGGGGTACAGTACTGGGGTACAGGTCTGTCCTGTATAACACTGGGGTACAGTACTGGGGGTACAGGTCTGTCACTGTATAACACTGGGGTACAGTACTGGGGGGTACAGGTCTCTGTATAACACTGGGTACAGTACTGGGGGACAGGTCTGTCCGTATAACCTGGGTACAGTACTGGGGGGTACAGGTCTGTCACTGTATAACACTGGGGTACAGTACTGGTGGGTACAGGTCTGTCACTGTATAACACTGGGGTACAGTACTGGTGGGTACAGGTCTGTCACTGTATAACACTGGGGTACAGTACTGGGGGGTACAGGTCTGTCCCTGTATAACACTGGGGTACAGTACTGGTGGGTACAGGTCTGTCCCTGTATAACACTGGGGTACAGTACTGGTGGGTACAGGTCTGTCCCTGTATAACACTGGGTACAGTACTGGGGGTACAGGTCTGTCACTGTATAACACTGGGGTACAGTACTGGTGGGTACAGGTCTGTCCCTGTATAACACTGGGGTACAGTACTGGGGGTACAGGTCTGTCACTGTATAACACTGGGGTACAGTACTGGTGGGTAGCAGGTCTGTCACTGTATAACACTGGGTACAGTACTGGGGGGTACAGGTCTGTCACTGTATAACACTGGGGTACAGTACTGGTGGGTACAGGTCTGTCACTGTATAACACTGGGGTACAGTACTGGGGGTACAGGTCTGTCCCTGTATAACACTGGGGTACAGTACTGGGGGGTACAGGTCTGTCACTGTATAACACTGGGGTACAGTACTGGGGGGTACAGGTCTGTCACTGTATAACACTGGGGTACAGTACTGGTGGGTACAGGTCTGTCAGTGTAAACACTGGGGTACAGTACTGGGGGTACAGGTCTGTCCCTGTATAACACTGGGGTACAGTACTGGTGGGGTACAGGTCTGTCACTGTATAACACTGGGGTACAGTACTTGGTGGGTACAGGTCTGTCACTGTATAACACTGGGGTACAGTACTGGTGGGTACAGGTCTGTCACTGTATAACACTGGGGTACAGTACTGGTGGGTACAGGTCTGTCACTGTATAACACTGGGGTACAGTACTGGGGGGTACAGGTCTGTCCCTGTATAACACTGGGGTACAGTACTGGTGGGTACAGGTCTGTCACTGTATAACACTGGGGTACAGTAGCTGGGGGGTACAGGTCTGTCACTGTATAACACTGGGGTACAGTACTGGTGGGTACAGGTCTGTCCCTGTATAACACTGGGGTACAGTACTGGGGGGTACAGGTCTGTCACTGTATAACACTGGGGTACAGTACTGGTGGGGACAGGTCTGTCACTTCACTGTATAACACTGGGGTACAGTACTGGTGGGTACAGGTCTGTCACTGTATAACACTGGGGTACAGTACTGGGGGGTACAGGTCTGTCTCTGTATAACACTTGGGTACAGTACTGGGGGGTACAGGTCTGTCACTGTATAACACTGGGGTACAGTACTGGTGGGTACAGGTCTGTCACTGTATAACACTGGGGTACAGTACTGGGGGGTACAGGTCTGTCACTGTATAACACTGGGGTACAGTACTGGGGGGTACAGGTCTGTCACTGTATAACACTGGGGTACAGTACTGGGGGGTACAGTTCTGTCCCTGTATAACACTGGGGTACAGTACTGGTGGGTACAGGTCTGTCACTGTATAACCCTGGGGTACAGTACTGGTGGGTACAGGTCTGTCACTGTATAACACTGGGGTACAGTACTGGTGGGTACAGGTCTGTCACTGTATAACACTGGGGTACAGTACTGGTGGGGACAGGTCTGTCCCTGTATAACACTGGGGTACAGTACTGGTGGGTACAGGTCTGTCACTGTATAACACTGGGGTACAGTACTGGTGGGGACAGGTCTGTCACTGTATAACACTGGGGTACAGTACTGGGGGGTACAGGTCTGTCACTGTATAACACTGGGGTACAGTACTGGTGGGTACAGGTCTGTCACTGTATAACACTGGGGTACAGTACTGGTGGGTACAGGTCTGTCCCTGTATAACACTGGGGTACAGTACTGGGGGGTACAGGTCTGTCCCTGTATAACACTGGGGTACAGTACTGGGGGGTACAGGTCTGTCACTGTATAACACTGGGGTACAGTACTGGTGGGTACAGGTCTGTCACTGTATAACACTGGGGCACAGTACTGGGGGGTACAGGTCTGTCTCTGTATAACACTGGGGTACAGTACTGGTGGGTACAGGTCTGTCACTGTATAACACTGGGGTACAGTACTGGTGGGGACAGGTCTGTCCCTGTATAACACTGGGGTACAGTACTGGTGGGTACAGGTCTGTCCCTGTATCACACTGGGGTACAGTACTGGTGGGGACAGGTCTGTCCCTGTATAACACTGGGGTATAGTACTGGTGGGTACAGGTCTGTCACTGTATAACACTGGGGTACAGTACTGGGGGGTACAGGTCTGTCACTGTATAACACTGGGGTATAGTACTGGTGGGTACAGGTCTGTCACTGTATAACACTGGGGTATAGTACTGGTGGGTACAGGTCTGTCACTGTATAACACTGGGGTACAGTACTGGTGGGTACAGGTCTGTCACTGTATAACACTGGGGTACAGTACTGGGGGGTACAGGTCTGTCACTGTATAACACTGGGGTACAGTACTGGGGGGTACAGGTCTGTCACTGTATAACACTGGGGTACAGTACTGGGGGGTACAGGTCTGTCACTGTATAACACTGGGGTACAGTACTGGGGGGTACAGGTCTGTCACTGTATAACACTGGGGTATAGTACTGGTGGGTACAGGTCTGTCACTGTATAACACTGGGGTACAGTACTGGTGGGTACAGGTCTGTCACTGTATAACACTGGGGTACAGTACTGGGGGGTACAGGTCTGTCACTGTATAACACTGGGGTACAGTACTGGGGGGTACAGGTCTGTCACTGTATAACACTGGGGTACAGTACTGGTGGGTACAGGTCTGTCTCTGTATAACACTGGGGTACAGTACTGGGGGGTACAGGTCTGTCACTGTATAACACTGGGGTACAGTACTGGTGGGTACAGGTCTGTCACTGTATAACACTGGGGTACAGTACTGGTGGGTACAGGTCTGTCACTGTATAACACTGGGGTACAGTACTGGTGGGTACAGGTCTGTCACTGTATAACACTGGGGTACAGTACTGGTGGGTACAGGTCTGTCACTGTATAACACTGGGGTACAGTACTGGTGGGTACAGGTCTGTCACTGTATAACACTGGGGTACAGTACTGGTGGGTACAGGTCTGTCACTGTATAACACTGGGGTACAGTACTGGGGGGTACAGGTCTGTCACTGTATAACACTGGGGTACAGTACTGGTGGGTACAGGTCTGTCACTGTATAACACTGGGGTACAGTACTGGGGGGGTACAGGTCTGTCACTGTATAACACTGGGGTACAGTACTGGTGGGGACAGGTCTGTCACTGTATAACACTGGGGTACAGTACTGGTGGGTACAGGTCTGTCACTGTATAACACTGGGGTACAGTACTGGGGGGTACAGGTCTGTCACTGTATAACACTGGGGTACAGTACTGGTGGGTACAGGTCTGTCACTGTATAACACTGGGGTACAGTACTGGTGGGTACAGGTCTGTCACTGTATAACACTGGGGTACAGTACTGGTGGGTACAGGTCTGTCACTGTATAACACTGGGGTACAGTACTGGTGGGTACAGGTCTGTCACTGTATAACACTGGGGTACAGTACTGGTGGGTACAGGTCTGTCACTGTATAACACTGGGGTACAGTACTGGGGGGTACAGGTCTGTCAGTGTATAACACTGGGGTACAGTACTGGGGGGTACAGGTCTGTCACTGTATAACACTGGGGTACAGTACTGGGGGGTACAGGTCTGTCACTGTATAACACTGGGGTACAGTACTGGTGGGTGCAGGTCTGTCCCTGTATAACACTGGGGTACAGTACTGGGGGGTACAGGTCTGTCACTGTATAACACTGGGGTACAGTACTGGTGGGTACAGGTCTGTCACTGTATAACACTGGGGTACAGTACTGGTGGGTACAGGTCTGTCACTGTATAACACTGGGGTACAGTACTGGTGGGGACAGGTCTGTCACTGTATAACACTGGGGTACAGTACTGGGGGGACAGGTCTGTCACTGTATAACACTGGGGTACAGTACTGGTGGGTACAGGTCTGTCACTGTATAACACTGGGGTACAGTACTGGTGGGGACAGGTCTGTCACTGTATAACACTGGGGTACAGTACTGGGGGGTACAGGTCTGTCAGTGTATAACACTGGGGTACAGTACTGGGGGGTACAGGTCTGTCCCTGTATAACACTGGGGTACAGTACTGGTGGGTCCAGGTCTGTCACTGTATAACACTGGGGTACAGTACTGGTGGGTACAGGTCTGTCCCTGTATAACACTGGGGTACAGTACTGGGGGGTACAGGTCTGTCACTGTATAACACTGGGGTACAGTACTGAGGGGTACAGGTCTGTCACTGTATAACACTGGGGTACAGTACTGGGGGGTACAGGTCTGTCACTGTATAACACTGGGGTACAGTACTGGGGGGTACAGACCTGTCACTGTATAACACTGGGGTACAGTACTGGTGGGTACAGGTCTGTCCCTGTATAACACTGGGGTACAGTACTGGTGGGTCCAGGTCTGTCACTGTGTAACACTGGGGTACAGTACTGGTGGGTGCAGGTCTGTCCCTGTATAACACTGGGGTACAGTACTGGGGGGTACAGGTCTGTCACTGTATAACACTGGGGTACAGTACTGGTGGGTGCAGGTCTGTCCCTGTATAACACTGGGGTACAGTACTGGGGGGTACAGGTCTGTCACTGTATAACACTGGGGTACAGTACTGGTGGGTACAGGTCTGTCACTGTATAACACTGGGGTACAGTACTGGTGGGTACAGGTCTGTCACTGTATAACAATGGGGTACAGTACTGGTGGGGACAGGTCTGTCACTGTATAACACTGGGGTGCAGTACTGGGGGGACAGGTCTGTCACTGTATAACACTGGGGTACAGTACTGGTGGGTACAGGTCTGTCACTGTATAACACTGGGGTACAGTACTGGTGGGGACAGGTCTGTCACTGTATAACACTGGGGTACAGTACTGGTGGGTACAGGTCTGTCCCTGTATAACACTGGGGTACAGTACTGGGGGGTACAGGTCTGTCACTGTATAACACTGGGGTACAGTACTGAGGGGTACAGGTCTGTCACTGTATAACACTGGGGTACAGTACTGGGGGGTACAGGTCTGTCACTGTATAACACTGGGGTACAGTACTGGGGGGTACAGACCTGTCACTGTATAACACTGGGGTACAGTACTGGTGGGTACAGGTCTGTCCCTGTATAACACTGGGGTACAGTACTGGTGGGTCCAGGTCTGTCACTGTGTAACACTGGGGTACAGTACTGGTGGGTACAGGTCTGTCACTGTATAACACTGGGGTACAGTACTGGTGGGGACAGGTCTGTCACTGTATAACACTGGGGTACAGTACTGGTGGGTACAGGTCTGTCACTGTGTAACACTGGGGTACAGTACTGGTGGGTACAGGTCTGTCACTGTATAACACTGGGGTACAGTACTGGGGGGGTACAGGTCTGTCACTGTATAACACTGGGGTACAGTACTGGTGGGGACAGGTCTGTCACTGTATAACACTGGGGTA
This sequence comes from Heptranchias perlo, assembly GCF_035084215.1. NCBI lineage: Eukaryota > Metazoa > Chordata > Chondrichthyes > Hexanchiformes > Hexanchidae > Heptranchias > Heptranchias perlo. Next base: position 59,950 of record NW_027140011.1, on the reverse strand, counting down.
CAGTACTGGGGGGGTACAGGTCTGTCACTGTATAACACTGGGGTACAGTACTGGTGGGTACAGGTCTGTCCCTGTATAACACTGGGGTACAGTACTGGTGGGGACAGGTCTGTCACTGTATAACACTGGGGTACAGTACTGGGGGGTACAGGTCTGTCCCTGTATAACACTGGGGTACAGTACTGGGGGGTACAGGTCTGTCCCTGAAAAACACTGGGGTACAGTACTGGGGGGACAGGTCTGTCAGTGTATAACACTGGGGTACAGTACAGGGGGGTACAGGTCTGTCACTGTATAACACTGGGGTACAGTACTGGTGGGGTACAGGTCTGTCACTGTATAACACTGGGGTACAGTACTGGTGGGGACAGGTCTCTCAGTGTATAACACTGGGGTACAGTACTGGGGGGTACAGGTCTGTCACTGTATAACACTGGGGTACAGTACTGGTGGGTACAGGTCTGTCACTGTATAACACTGGGGTACAGTACTGGGGGGTACAGGTCTGTCACTGTATAACACTGGGGTACAGTACTGGGGGGTACAGGTCTGTCAGTGTATAACACTGGGGTACAGTACTGGGGGGTCCAGGTCTGTCCCTGTATAACACTGGGGTACAGTACTGGTGGGTACAGGTCTGTCACTGTGTAACACTGGGGTACAGTACTGGTGGGTACAGGTCTGTCCCTGTATAACACTGGGGTACAGTACTGGTGGGTACAGGTCTGTCCCTGTATAACACTGGGGTACAGTACTGGTGGGTACAGGTCTGTCACTGTATAACACTGGGGTACAGTACTGGTGGGTACAGGTCTGTCCCTGTATAACACTGGGGTACAGTACTGGGGGGTACAGGTCTGTCACTGTATAACACTGGGGTACAGTACTGGTGGGTACAGGTCTGTCCCTGTATAACACTGAGGTACAGTACTGGTGGGGACAGGTCTGTCACTGTGTAACACTGGGGTACAGTACTGGTGGGTACAGGTCTGTCCCTGTATAACACTGGGGTACAGTACTGGTGGGTACAGGTCTGTCACTGTATAACACTGAGGTACAGTACTGGTGGGTACAGGTCTGTCACTGTATAACACTGGGGTACAGTACTGGTGGGTACAGGTCTGTCACTGTATAACACTGGGGTACAGTACTGGTGGGTACAGGTCTGTCCCTGTATAACACTGGGGTACAGTACTGGTGGGTACAGGCCTGTCACTGTATAACACTGGGGTACAGTACTGGGGGGTACATGTCTGTCTCTGTATAACACTGGGGTACAGTACTGGTGGGTACAGGTCTGTCACTGTATAACACTGGGGTACAGTACTGGGGGGTACAGGTCTGTCACTGTATAACACTGGGGTACAGTACTGGGGGGTACAGGTCTGTCACTGTATAACACTGGGGTACAGTACTGGTGGGTACAGGTCTGTCACTGTATAACACTGGGGTACAGTACTGGTGGGTACAGGTCTGTCACTGTATAACACTGGGGTACAGTACTGGTGGGGACAGGTCTGTCACTGTATAACACTGGGGTACAGTACTGGTGGGGACAGGTCTGTCCCTGTATAACACTGGGGTACAGTACTGGTGGGTACAGGTCTGTCACTGTATAACACTGGGGTACAGTACTGGGGGGTACAGGTCTGTCACTGTATAACACTGGGGTACAGTACTGGTGGGGACAGGTCTGTCACTGTATAACACTGGGGTACAGTACTGGTGGGGACAGGTCTGTCCCTGTATAACACTGGGGTACAGTACTGGGGGGTACAGGTCTGTAACTGTATAACACTGGGGTACAGTACTGGTGGGTACAGGTCTGTCACTGTATAACACTGGGGTACAGTACTGGTGGGTACAGGTCTGTCACTGTATAACACTGGGGTACAGTACTGGTGGGTACAGGTCTGTCACTGTTTAACACTGGGGTACAGTACTGGGGGGTACAGGTCTGTCTCTGTATAACACTGGGGTACAGTACTGGGGGGGACAGGTCTGTCACTGTATAACACTGGGGTACAGTACTGGGGAGTACAGGTCTGTCACTGTATAACACTGGGGTACAGTACTGGTGGGTACAGGTCTGTCACTGTATAACACTGGGGTACAGTACTGGGGGGTACAGGTCTGTCCCTGTATAACACTGGGGTACAGTACTGGTGGGGACAGGTCTGTCACTGTATAACACTGGGGTACAGTACTGGGGGGTACAGGTCTGTCACTGTATAACACTGGGGTACAGTACTGGTGGGTACAGGTCTGTCACTGTATAACACTGGGGTACAGTACTGGGGGGTACAGGTCTGTCCCTGTATAACACTGGGGTACAGTACTGGGGGGTACAGGTCTGTCACTGTATAACACTGGGGTACAGTACTGGTGGGGACAGGTCTGTCACTGTATAACACTGGGGTACAGTACTGGTGGGGACAGGTCTGTCCCTGTATAACACTGGGGTACAGTACTGGGGGGTACAGGTCTGTCACTGTATAACACTGGGGTACAGTACTGGTGGGTACAGGTCTGTCACTGTACAACACTGGGGTACAGTACTGGTGGGGACAGGTCTGTCACTGTATAACACTGGGGTACAGTACTGGTGGGTACAGGTCTGTCACTGTATAACACTGGGGTACAGTACTGGTGGGTACAGGTCTGTCACTGTATAACACCGGGGTACAGTACTGGGGGGTACAGGTCTGTCCCTGTATAACACTGGGGTACAGTACTGGGGGGTACAGGTCTGTCCCTGTATAACACTGGGGTACAGTACTGGTGGGTACAGGTCTGTCACTGTATAACACTGGGGTACAGTACTGGTGGGTACAGGTCTGTCACTGTATAACACTGGGGTACAGTACTGGTGGGTACAGGTCTGTCACTGTATAACACTGGGGTACAGTACTGGTGGGGACAGGTCTGTCACTGTATAACACTGGGGTACAGTACTGGTGGGTACAGGTCTGTCACTGTATAACACTGGGGTACAGTACTGGGGGGTACAGGTCTGTCAGTGTATAACACTGGGGTACAGTACTGGTGGGGACAGGTCTGTCACTGTATAACACTGGGGTACAGTACTGGGGGGACGGGTCTGTCCCTGTATAACACTGGGGTACAGTACTGGTGGGTACAGGTCTGTCACTGTATAACACTGGGGTACAGTACTGGTGGGTACAGGTCTGTCACTGTATAACACTGGGGTACAGTACTGGTGGGTACAGGTCTGTCACTGTATAACACTGGGGTACAGTACTGGTGGGTACAGGTCTGTCACTGTATAACACTGGGGTACAGTACTGGTGGGGACAGGTCTGTCCCTGTATAACACTGGGGTACTGTACTGGTGGGTACAGGTCTGTCCCTGTATAACACTGGGGTACAGTATTGGTGGGTACAGGTCTGTCAGTGTATAACACTGGGGTACAGTACTGGTGGGTACAGGTCTGTCACTGTATAACACTGGGGTACAGTACTGGTGGGTACAGGTCTGTCGCTGTATAACACTGGGGTACAGTACTGGTGGGTACAGGTCTGTCCCTGTATAACACTGGGGTACAGTACTGGTGGGTACAGGTCTGTCACTGTATAACACTGGGGTACAGTACTGGTGGGTACAGGTCTGTCACTGTATAACACTGGGGTACAGTACTGGTGGGTACAGGTCTGTCACTGTATAACATTGGGGTACAGTACTGGGGGGTACAGGTCTGTCACTGTATAACACTGGGGTACAGTGCTGGTGGGTACAGGTCTGTCACTGTATAACACTGGGGTACAGTACTGGTGGGTACAGGTCTGTCACTGTATAACACTGGGGTACAGTACTGGCGGGTACAGACCTGTCACTGTATAACACTGGGGTACAGTACTGGTGGGTACAGGTCTGTCACTGTATAACCCTGGGGTACAGTACTGGTGGGTACAGGTCTGTCACTGTATAACACTGGGGTACAGTACTGGGGGGTACAGGTCTGTCCCTGTATAACACTGGGGTACAGTACTGGGGGGTACAGGTCTGTCCCTGTATAACACCGGGGTACAGTACTGGGGGGGACAGGTCTGTCTCTGTATAACACTGGGGTACAGTACTGGTGGGTACAGGTCTGTCACTGTATAACACTGGGGTACAGTACTGGTGGGTACAGGTCTGTCACTGTATAACACTGGGGTACAGTACTGGTGGGTACAGGTCTGTCACTGTATAACACTGGGGTACAGTACTGGTGGGGACAGGTCTGTCACTGTATAACACTGGGGTACAGTACTGGTGGGTACAGGTCTGTCACTGTATAACACTGGGGTACAGTACTGGGGGGTACAGGTCTGTCCCTGTATAACACTGGGGTACAGTACTGGTGGGGACAGGTCTGTCACTGTATAACCCTGGGGTACAGTACTGGTGGGTACAGGTCTGTCCCTGTATAACACTGGGGTACAGTACTGGGGGGTACAGGTCTGTCACTGTATAACACGGGTACAGTACTGGGGGTACAGGTCTGTCACTGTATAACACTGGGGTACAGTACTGGGGGGGACAGGTCTGTCCCTGTATAACACTGGGGTACAGTACTGGTGGGTACAGGTCTGTCACTGTATAACACTGGGGTACAGTACTGGTGGGGACAAGTCTGTCTCTGTATAACACTGGGGTACAGTACTGTGGGGTACAGGTCTGTCACTGTATAACACTGGGGTACAGTACTGGTGGGGACAGGTCTGTCACTGTAAAACACTGGGGTACAGTACTGGTGGGTACAGGTCTGTCACTGTATAACACTGGGGTACAGTACTGGTGGGTACAGGTCTGTCACTGTATAACACTGGGGTGCAGTACTGGTGGGTACAGGTCTGTCACTGTATAACACTGGGGTACAGTACTGCTGGGTACAGGTCTGTCACTGTATAACACTGGGGTACAGTACTGGGGGGTACAGGTCTGTCACTGTATAACACTGGGGTACAGTACTGGGGGGTACAGGTCTGTTAGTGTATAACACTGGGGTACAGTACTGGTGGGGACAGGTCTGTCACTGTATAACACTGGGGTACAGTACTGGGGGGTACAGGTCTGTTAGTGTATAACACTGGGGTACAGTACTGGTGGGTACAGGTCTGTCACTGTATAACACTGGGGTACAGCACTGGGGGGTACAGGTCTGTCACTGTATAACACTGGGGTACAGTACTGGGGGGTACAGGTCTGTCCCTGTATAACACTGGGGTACAGTACTGGGGGGTACAGGTCTGTCACTGTATAACACTGGGGTACAGTACTGGGGGGTACAGGTCTGTCACTGTATAACACTGGGGTACAGTACTGGTGGGGACAGGTCTGTCTCTGTATAACACTGGGGTACAGTACTGGTGGGTACAGGTCTGTCTCTGTATAACACTGGGGTCCAGTACTGGTGGGTACAGGTCTGTCACTGTATAACACTGGGGTACAGTACTGGTGGGTACAGGTCTGTCACTGTATAACACTGGGGTACAGTACTGGGGGGTACAGGTCTGTCACTGTATAACACTGGGGTACAGTACTGAGGGGTACAGGTCTGTCACTGTATAACACTGGGGTACAGTACTGGTGGGTACAGGTCTGTCCCTGTATAACACTGGGGTACAGTACTGAGGGGTACAGGTCTGTCACTGTATAACACTGGGGTACAGTACTGAGGGGTACAGGTCTGTCACTGTATAACACTGGGGTACAGTACTGGTGGGTACAGGTCTGTCACTGTATAACACTGGGGTACAGTACTGGTGGGTACAGGTCTGTCACTGTATAACACTGGGGTACAGTACTGGTGGGTACAGGTCTGTCACTGTATAACACTGGGGTACAGTACTGGGGGGTACAGGTCTGTCCCTGTATAACACTGGGATACAGTACTGGTGGGTACAGGTCTGTCCCTGTATAACACTGGGGTACAGTACTGGGGGGTACAGGTCTGTCACTGTATAACACTGGGGTACAGTACTGGGGGGTACAGGTCTGTCCCTGTATAACACTGGGATACAGTACTGGTGGGTACAGGTCTGTCCCTGTATAACACTGGGGTACAGTACTGCGGGGTACAGGTCTGTCACTGTATAACACTGGGGTACAGTACTGGTGGGTACGGGTCTGTCTCTGTATAACACTGGGGTACAGTACTGGTGGGTACAGGTCTGTCCCTGTATAACACTGGGGTACAGTACTGGTGGGTACAGGTCTGTCACTGTATAACACTGGGGTACAGTACTGGGGGGTACAGGTCTGTCCCTGTATAACACTGGGGTACAGTACTGGGGGGTACAGGTCTGTCCCTGTATAACACTGGGGTACAGTACTGGTGGGTACAGGTCTGTCACTGTATAACACTGGGGTACAGTACTGGTGGGTACAGGTCTGTCACTGTATAACACTGGGGTACAGTACTGGGGGGTACAGGTCTGTCCCTGTATAACACTGGGGTACAGTACTGGGGGGTACAGGTCTGTCACTGTATAACACTGGGGTACAGTACTGGGGGGTACAGGTCTGTCACTGTATAACACTGGGGTACAGTACTGGTGGGTACAGGTCTGTCACTGTATAACACTGGGGTACAGTACTGGTGGGTACAGGTCTGTCACTGTATAACACTGGGGTACAGTACTGGTGGGGACAGGTCTGTCCCTGTATAACACTGGGGTACAGTACTGGGGGGTACAGGTCTGTCACTGTATAACACTGGGGTACAGTACTGGGGGGTACAGGTCTGTCACTGTATAACACTGGGGTACAGTACTGGTGGGTACAGGTCTGTCACTGTATAACACTGGGGTACAGTACTGGTGGGTACAGGTCTGTCACTGTATAACACTGGGGTACAGTACTGGGGGGTACAGGTCTGTCACTGTATAACACTGGGGTACAGTACTGGGGGGTACAGGTCTGTCACTGTATAACACTGGGGTACAGTACTGGGGGGTACAGGTCTGTCCCTGTCTTACACTGGGGTACAGTACTGGTGGGTACAGGTCTGTCACTGTATAACACTGGGGTACAGTACTGGTGGGTACAGGTCTGTCACTGTATAACACTGGGGTACAGTACTGGTGGGGACAGGTCTGTCTCTGTATAACACTGGGGTACAGTACTGGTGGGGACAGGTCTGTCACTGTATAACACTGGGGTACAGTACTGGTGGGGACAGGTCTGTCACTGTATAACACTGGGGTACAGTACTGGTGGGTACAGGTCTGTCACTGTATAACACTGGGGTACAGTACTGGTGGGGACAGGTCTGTCACTGTATAACACTGGGGTACAGTACTGGTGGGTACAGGTCTGTCTCTGTATAACACTGGGGTACAGTACTGGTGGGTACAGGTCTGTCCCTGTATAACACTGGGGTACAGTACTGGTGGGTACAGGTCTGTCACTGTATAACACTGGGGTACAGTACTGGGGGGTACAGGTCTGTCACTGTATAACACTGGGGTACAGTACTGGTGGGTACAGGTCTGTCCCTGTATAACACTGGGGTACAGTACTGGTGGGTACAGGTCTGTCAGTGTATAACACTGGGGTACAGTACTGGTGGGTACAGGTCTGTCACTGTATAACACTGGGGTACAGTACTGGTGGGTACAGGTCTGTCCCTGTATAACACTGGGGTACAGTACTGGTGGGTACAGGTCTGTCAGTGTATAACACTGGGGTACAGTACTGGTGGGTACAGGTCTGTCACTGTATAACACTGGGGTACAGTACTGGGGGGTACAGGTCTGACCCTGTATAACACTGGGGTACAGTACTGGGGGGTACAGGTCTGTCCCTGTATAACACTGGGGTACAGTACTGGTGGGTACAGGTCTGTCAGTGTCTAACACTGGGGTACAGTACTGGTGGGTACAGGTCTGTCACTGTATAACACTGGGGTACAGTACTGGTGGGTACAGGTCTGTCACTGTATTACACTGGGGTACAGTACTGGTGGGTACAGGTCTGTCACTGTATAACACTGGGGTACAGTACTGGGGGGTACAGGTCTGTCACTGTATAACACTGGGGTACAGTACTGGGAGGTACAGGTCTGTCACTGTATTACACTGGGGTACAGTACTGGGGGGTACAGGTCTGTCACTGTATAACACTGGGGTACAGTACTGGGGGGTACAGGTCTGTCACTGTATAACACTGGGGTACAGTACTGGTGGGTACAGGTCTGTCACTGTATAACACTGGGGTACAGTACTGGTGGGTACAGGTCTGTCCCTGTATAACACTGGGGTACAGTACTGGTGGGGACAGGTCTGTCACTGTATAACACTGGGGTACAGTACTGGTGGGTACAGGTCTGTCACTGTATAACACTGGGGTACAGTACTGGTGGGGACAGGTCTGTCACTGTATAACACTGGGGTACAGTACTGGTGGGTACAGGTCTGTCACTGTATAACACTGGGGTACAGTACTGATGGGTACAGGTCTGTCACTGTATAACACTGGGGTACAGTACTGGTGGGTACAGGTCTGTCCCTGTATAACACTGGGGTACAGTACTGGGGGGTACAGGTCTGTCACTGTATAATACTGGGGTACAGTACTGGGGGGTACAGGTCTGTCACTGTATAACCCTGGGGTACAGTACTGGGGGGTACAGGTCTGTCACTGTATAACACTGGGGTACAGTACTGGTGGGTACAGGTCTGTCACTGTATAACACTGGGGTACAGTACTGGTGGGTACAGGTCTGTCCCTGTATAACACTGGGGTACAGTACTGGTGGGTACAGGTCTGTCCCTGTATAACACTGGGGTACAGTACTGGTGGGTACAGGTCTGTCACTGTATAACACTGGGGTACAGTACTGGTGGGTACAGGTCTGTCACTGTATAACACCGGGGTACAGTACTGGGGGGTACAGGTCTGTCACTGTATAACACTGGGGTACAGTACTGGGGGGTACAGGTCTGTCCCTGTATAACACTGGGGTACAGTACTGGTGGGTACAGGTCTGTCACTGTATAACACTGGGGTACAGTACTGGGGGGTACAGGTCTGTCCCTGTATAACACTGGGGTACAGTACTGGTGGGTACAGGTCTGTCACTGTATAACACTGGGGTACAGTACTGGTGGGTACAGGTCTGTCACTGTATAACACTGGGGTACAGTACTGGTGGGTACAGGTCTGTCACTGTATAACACTGGGATACAGTACTGGTGGGTACAGGTCTGTCCCTGTATAACACTGGGGTACAGTACTGGTGGGTACAGGTCTGTCACTGTATAACACTGGGGTACAGTCCTGGTGGGGACAGGTCTGTCCCTGTATTACACTGGGGTACAGTACTGGTGGGTACAGGTCTGTCACTGTATAACACTGGGGTACAGTACTGGGGGGTACAGGTCTGTCACTGTATAACACTGGGGTACAGTACTGGTGGGTACAGGTCTGTCACTGTATAACACTGGGGTACAGTACTGGGGGGTACAGGTCTGTCCCTGTATAACACTGGGGTACAGTACTGGTGGGTACAGGTCTGTCACTGTATAACACTGGGGTACAGTACTGGGGGGTACAGGTCTGTCCCTGAAAACACTGGGGTACAGTACTGGGGGGTACAGGTCTGTCACTGTATAACACTGGGGTACAGTACTGGTGTGTACAGGTCTGTCACTGTATAACACTGGGGTACAGTACTGCTGGGTACAGGTCTGTCCCTGTATAACACTGGGGTACAGTACTGGTGGGTATAGGTCTGTCCCTGTATAACACTGGGGTGCAGTACTGGGGTACAGGTCTGTCCCTGTATAACACTGGGGTACAGTACTGGGGGGTACAGGTCTGTCTCTGTATAACACTGGGGCACAGTACTGGTGGGTACAGGTCTGTCCCTGTATAACACTGGGGTACAGTACTGGTGGGTGCAGGTCTGTCCCTGTATAACACTGGGGTACAGTACTGGGGTGCAGGTCTGTCCCTGTATAACACTGGGGTACAGTACTGGTGGGTACAGGTCTGTCCCTGTATAACACTGGGGTACAGTACTGGGGGGTACAGGTCTGTCACTGTATAACACTGGGGTACAGTACTGGTGGGTACAGGTCTGTCACTGTATAACACTGGGGTACAGTATTGGGGGGTACAGGTCTGTCCCTGTACAACACTGGGGTACAGTACTGGGGGGTACAGGTCTGTCACTGTATAACACTGGGGTACAGTATTGGTGGGTACAGGTCTGTCACTGTATAACACTGGGGTACAGTACTGGTGGGTACAGGTCTGTCACTGTATAACACTGGGGTACAGTACTGGTGGGTACAAGTCTGTCACTGTATAACACTGGGGTACAGTACTGGTGGGTACAGGTCTGTCACTGTATAACACTGGGGTACAGTACTGGTGGGTACAGGTCTGTCACTGTATAACACTGGGGTACAGTACTGGTGGGTACAGGTCTGTCACTGTATAACACTGGGGTACAGTACTGGTGGGGACAGGTCTGTCACTGTATAACACTGGGGTACAGTACTGGTGGGTACAGGTCTGTCTCTGTATAACACTGGGGTACAGTACTGGGGGGTACAGGTCTGTCACTATATAACACTGGGGTACAGTACTGGGGGGTACAGGTCTGTCCCTGTACAACACTGGGGTACAGTACTGGGGGGTACAGGTCTGTCCCTGTATAACACTGGGGTACAGTACTGGTGGGGACAGGTCTGTCACTGTATAACACTGGGGTACAGTACTGGGGGGTACAGGTCTGTCACTGTATAACACTGGGGTACAGTACTGGTGGGTACAGGTCTGTCCCTGTATAACACTGGGGTACAGTACTGGGGGGTACAGGTCTGTCTCTCTATAACACCGGGGTACAGTACTGGGGGGTACAGGTCTGTCACTGTATAACACTGGGGTACAGTACTGGTGGGGACAGGTCTGTCACTGTATAACACTGGGGTACAGTACTGGTGGGTACAGGTCTGTCACTGTATAACACTGGGGTACAGTACTGGTGGGTACAGGTCTGTCTCTGTATAACACTGGGGTACAGTACTGGGGGGTACAGGTCTGTCACTGTATAACACTGGGGTACAGTACTGGTGGGTACAGGTCTGTCTCTGTATAACACTGGGGTACAGTACTGGGGGGTACAGGTCTGTCACTGTATAACACTGGGGTACAGTACTGGGGGGTACAGGTCTGTCACTGTATAACACTGGGGTACAGTACTGGGGGGTACAGGTCTGTCCCTGTACAACACTGGGGTACAGTACTGGGGGGTACAGGTCTGTCTCTCTATAACACCGGGGTACAGTACTGGTGGGTACAGGTCTGTCCCTGTATAACACTGGGGTACAGTACTGGTGGGTACAGGTCTGTCAGTGTATAACACTGGGGTACAGTACTGGTGGGTACAGGTCTGTCCCTGTATAACACTGGGGTACAGTACTGGTGGGTACAGGTCTGTCCCTGTATAACACTGGGGTACAGTACTGGGGGGTACAGGTCTGTCACTGTATAACACTGGGGTACAGTACTGGTGGGTACAGGTCTGTCACTGTATAACACTGGGGTACAGTACTGGTGGGGACAGGTCTGTCAGTGTATAACACTGGGGTACAGTACTGGGGGGTACAGGTCTGTCCCTGTATAACACTGGGGTACAGTACTGGTGGGGACAGGTCTGTCTCTGTATAACACTGGGTTACAGTACTGGGGGGTACAGGTCTGTCACTGTATAACACTGGGGTACAGTACTGGTGGGTACAGGTCTGTCCCTGTATAACACTGGGGTACAGTACTGGTGGGGACAGGTCTGTCACTGTATAACACTGGGGTACAGTACTGGTGGGTACAGGTCTGTCCCTGTATAACACTGGGGTACAGTACTGGTGGGGACAGGTCTGTCACTGTATAACACTGGGGTACAGTACTGGGGGGTACAGGTCTGTCCCTGTATAACACTGGGGTACAGTACTGGTGGGTACAGGTCTGTCCCTGTATAACACTGGGGGTACAGTACTGGTGGGTACAGGTCTGTCACTGTATAACACTGGGGTACAGTACTGGTGGGTACAGGTCTGTCACTGTATAACACTGGGGTACAGTACTGGTGGGTACAGGTCTGTCACTGTATAACACTGGGGTACAGTACTGGTGGGTACAGGTCTGTCACTGTATAACACTGGGGTACAGTACTGGGGGGTACAGGTCTGTCACTGTATAACACTGGGGTACAGTACTGGGGGGTACAGGTCTGTCACTGTATAACACCGGGGTACAGTACTGGGGGGTACAGGTCTGTCCCTGTATAACACTGGGGTACAGTACTGGTGGGAACAGGTCTGTCCCTGTATAACACTGGGGTACAGTACTGGTGGGTACAGGTCTGTCACTGTATAACACTGGGGTACAGTACTGGTGGGTACAGGTCTGTCAGTGTATAACACTGGGGTACAGTACTGGTGGGTACAGGTCTGTCACTGTATAACACTGGGGTACAGTACTGGTGGGTACAGGTCTGTCACTGTATAACACTGGGGTACAGTACTGGTGGGTACAGGTCTGTCACTGTATAACACTGGGGTACAGTACTGGGGGGTACAGGTCTGTCACTGTATAACACTGGGGTACAGTACTGGGGGGTCCAGGTCTGTCACTGTATAACACTGGGGTACAGTACTGGGGGGTACAGGTCTGTCACTGTATAACACTGGGGTACAGTACTGGTGGGTACAGGTCTGTCACTGTATAACACTGGGGTACAGTACTGGTGGGGACGGGTCTGTCACTGTATAACACTGGGGTACAGTACTGGTGGGTACAGGTCTGTCACTGTATAACACTGGGGTACAGTACTGGTGGGTACAGGTCTGTCCCTGTATAACACTGGGGTACAGTACTGGTGGGTACAGGTCTGTCACTGTATAACACTGGGGTACAGTACTGGTGGGTACAGGTCTGTCACTGTATAACACTGGGGTACAGTACTGGTGGGGACAGGTCTGTCACTGTATAACACTGGGGTACAGTACTGGGGGGTACAGGTCTGTCACTGTATAACACTGGGGTACAGTACTGGGGGGTCCAGGTCTGTCACTGTATAACACTGGGGTACAGTACTGGGGGGTACAGGTCTGTCACTGTATAACACTGGGGTACAGTACTGGGGGGTCCAGGTCTGTCACTGTATAACACTGGGGTACAGTACTGGTGGGTACAGGTCTGTCACTGTATAACACTGGGGTACAGTACTGGTGGGTACAGGTCTGTCTCTGTATAACACTGGGGTACAGTACTGGGGGGTACAGGTCTGTCCCTGAAAAACACTGGGGTACAGTACTGGGGGGTCCGGGTCTGTCACTGTATAACACTGGGGTACAGTACTGGGGGGTACAGGTCTGTCACTGTATAACACTGGGGTACAGTACTGGTGGGTACAGGTCTGTCACTGTATAACACTGGGGTACAGTACTGGTGGGTACAGGTCTGTCACTGTATAACACTGGGGTACAGTACTGGTGGGGACAGGTCTGTCTCAATATAACACTGGGGTACAGTACTGGGGGGTACAGGTCTGTCACTGTATAACACTGGGGTACAGTACTGGTGGGTACAGGTCTGTCACTGTATAACACTGGGGTACAGTACTGGTGGGTACAGGTCTGTCTCTGTATAACACTGGGGTACAGTACTGGGGGGTACAGGTCTGTCACTGTATAACACTGGGGTACAGTACTGGTGGGTACAGGTCTGTCCCTGTATAACACTGGGGTACAGTACTGGGGGGTACAGGTCTGTCACTGTATAACACTGGGGTACAGTACTGGTGGGTACAGGTCTGTCACTGTATAACACTGGGGTACAGTACTGGGGGGTACAGGTCTGTCCCTGTATAACACTGGGGTACAGTACTGGTGGGTACAGGTCTTTCACTGTATAACACTGGGGTACAGTACTGGGGGGTACAGGTCTGTCCCTGTATAACACTGGGGTACAGTACTGGTGGGTACAGGTCTGTCACTGTATAACACTGGGGTACAGTACTGGTGGGTACAGGTCTGTCTCTGTATAACACTGGGGTACAGTACTGGGGGGTACAGGTCTGTCCCTGTATAACACTGGGGTACAGTACTGGTGGGGACAGGTCTGTCACTGTATAACACTGGGGTACAGTACTGGTGGGTACAGGTCTGTCTCTGTACAACACTGGGGTACAGTACTGGGGGGTACAGGTCTGTCCCTGTATAACACTGGGGTACAGTACTGGTGGGTACAGGTCTGTCACTGTATAACACTGGGGTACAGTACTGGGGGGTACAGGTTTGTCCCTGTATAACACTGGGGTACAGTACTGGGGGGTACAGGTCTGTCACTGTATAACACTGGGGTACAGTACTGGGGGGTACAGGTCTGTCCCTGTATAACACTGGGGTACAGTACTGGTGGGTACAGGTCTGTCCCTGTATAACACTGGGGTACAGTACTGGTGGGTACAGGTCTGTCACTGTATAACACTGGGGTACAGTACTGGTGGGGACAGGTCTGTCACTGTATAACACTGGGGTACAGTACTGGTGGGTACAGGTCTGTCACTGTATAACACTGGGGTACAGTACTGGTGGGGACAGGTCTGTCTCTGTATAACACTGGGGTACAGTACTGGTGGGTACAGGTCTGTCACTGTATAACACTGGGGTACAGTACTGGGGGGTACAGGTCTGTCACTGTATAACACTGGGGTACAGTACTGGGGGGTACAGGTCTGTCCCTGTATAACACTGGGGTACAGTACTGGTGGGTACAGGTCTGTCCCTGTATAACACTGGGGTACAGTACTGGTGGGTACAGGTCTGTCACTGTATAACACTGGGGTACAGTACTGGTGGGGACAGGTCTGTCACTGTATAACACTGGGGTACAGTACTGGTGGGTACAGGTCTGTCACTGTATAACACTGGGGTACAGTACTGGTGGGTGCAGGTCTGTCACTGTATAACACTGGGGTACAGTACTGGTGGGTACAGGTCTGTCACTGCATAACACTGGGGTACAGTACTGGTGGGTACAGGTCTGTCACTGTATAACACTGGGGTACAGTACTGGTGGGTACAGGTCTGTCACTGTATAACACTGGGGTACAGTACTGGTGGGGACAGGTCTGTCACTGTATAACACTGGGGTACAGTACTGGTGGGTACAGGTCTGTCCCTGTATAACACTGGGGTACAGTACTGGTGGGGACAGGTCTGTCACTGTATAACACTGGGGTACAGTACTGGGGGGTACAGGTTCTGTCACTGTATAACACTGGGGTACAGTACTGGGGGGTACAGGTCTGTCACTGTATAACACTGGGGTACAGTACTGGGGGGTACAGGTCTGTCACTGTATAACACTGGGGTACAGTACTGGTGGGTACAGGTCTGTCACTGTATAACACTGGGGTACAGTACTGGGGGGTACAGGTCTGTCTCTGTATAACACTGGGGTACAGTACTGGTGGGTACAGGTCTGTCACTGTATAACACTGGGGTACAGTACTGGGGGGTACAGGTCTGTCACTGTATAACACTGGGGTACAGTACTGGTGGGTACAGGTCTGTCACTGTATAACACTGGGGTACAGTACTGGGGGGTACAGGTCTGTCCCTGTATAACACTGGGGTACAGTACTGGGGGGTACAGGTCTGTCCCTGTATAACACTGGGGTACAGTACTGGGGGGTACAGGTCTGTCCCTGTATAACACTGGGGTACAGTACTGGTGGGTACAGGTCTGTCACTGTATAACACTGGGGTACAGTACTGGGGGGTACAGGTCTGTCACTGTATAACACTGGGGTACAGTACTGGTGGGTACAGGTCTGTCACTGTATAACACTGGGGTACAGTACTGGGGGGTACAGGTCTGTCACTGTATAACACTGGGGTACAGTACTGGGGGGTACAGGTCTGTCCCTGTATAACACTGGGGTACAGTACTGGTGGGTACAGGTCTGTCCCTGTATAACACTGGGGTACAGTACTGGGGGGTGCAGGTCTGTCACTGTATAACACTGGGGTACAGTACTGGTGGGTACAGGTCTGTCACTGTATAACACTGGGGTACAGTACTGGTGGGTACAGGTCTGTCACTGTATAACACTGGGGTACAGTACTGGGGGGTACAGGTCTGTCACTGTATAACACTGGGGTACAGTACTGGTGGGGACAGGTCTGTCACTGTATAACACTGGGGTACAGTACTGGTGGGGACAGGTCTGTCACTGTATAACACTGGGGTACAGTACTGGTGGGTACAGGTCTGTCACTGTATAACACTGGGGTACAGTACTGGGGGGTACAGGTCTGTCACTGTATAACACTGGGGTACAGTACTGGTGGGTACAGGTCTGTCACTGTATAACACTGGGGTACAGTACTGGGGGGTACAGGTCTGTCACTGTATAACACTGGGGTACAGTACTGGTGGGTACAGGTCTGTCCCTGTATAACACTGGGGTACAGTACTGGGGGGTACAGGTCTGTCCCTGTATAACACTGGGGTACAGTACTGGGGGGTACAGGTCTGTCCCTGTATAACACTGGGGTACAGTACTGGGGGGTACAGGTCTGTCACTGTATAACACTGGGGTACAGTACTGGGGGGTACAGGTCTGTCTCTGTATAACACTGGGGTGCAGTACTGGTGGGTACAGGTCTGTCACTGTATAACACTGGGGTACAGTACTGGTGGGTACAGGTCTGTCCCTGTATAACACTGGGGTACAGTACTGGTGGGGACAGGTCTGTCCCTGTATAACACTGGGGTACAGTACTGGTGGGTACAGGTCTGTCCCTGTATAACACTGGGGTACAGTACTGGTGGGAACAGGTCTGTCACTGTATAACACTGGGGTACAGTACTGGGGGGTACAGGTCTGTCCCTGTATAACACTGGGGTACAGTACTGGGGGGTACAGGTCTGTCACTGTATAACACTGGGGTACAGTACTGGTGGGGACAGGTCTGTCACTGTATAACCCTGGGGTACAGTACTGGTGGGTACAGGTCTGTCTCTGTATAACACTGGGGTACAGTACTGGGGGGTACAGGTCTGTCCCTGTACAACACTGGGGTACAGTACTGGTGGGTGCAGGTCTGTCACTGTATAACACTGGGGTACAGTACTGGTGGGGACAGGTCTGTCACTGTATAACACTGGGGTACAGTACTGGGGGGTACAGGTCTGTCCCTGTATAACACTGGGGTACAGTACTGGTGGGTACAGGTCTGTCACTGTATAACACTGGGGTACAGTACTGGGGGGTACAGGTCTGTCACTGTATAACACTGGGGTACAGTACTGGTGGGTACAGGTCTGTCCCTGTATAACACTGGGGTACAGTACTGGTGGGTACAGGTCTGTCACTGTATAACACTGGGGTACAGTACTGGTGGGTACAGGTCTGTCCCGGTATAACACTGGGGTACAGTACTGGTGGGTACAGGTCTGTCACTGTATAACACTGGGGTACAGTACTGGTGGGGACAGGTCTGTCACTGTATAACACTGGGGTACAGTACTGGGGGGTACAGGTCTGTCCCTGTATAACACTGGGGTACAGTACTGGGGGGTACAGGTCTGTCCCTGTATAACACTGGGGTACAGTACTGGGGGGTACAGGTCTGTCACAGTATAACACTGGGGTACAGTACTGGTGGGTACAGGTCTGTCACTGTATAACACTGGGGTACAGTACTGGTGGGGACAGGTCTGTCACTGTATAACACTGGGGTACAGTACTGGGGGGTACAGGTCTGTCACTGTATAACACTGGGGTACAGTACTGGTGGGTACAGGTCTGTCACTGTATAACACTGGGGCACAGTACTGGGGGGTACAGGTCTGTCACTGTATAACACTGGGGTACAGTACTGGTGGGTACAGGTCTGTCACTGTATAACACTGGGGTACAGTACTGGTGGGTACAGACCTGTCACTGTATAACACTGGGGTACAGTACTGGGGGGTACAGGTCTGTCCCTGTATAACACTGGGGTACAGTACTGGGGGGTACAGGTCTGTCACTGTATAACACTGGGGTACAGTACTGGTGGGTACAGGTCTGTCACTGTATAACACTGGGGTACAGTACTGGTGGGTACAGACCTGTCACTGTATAACACTGGGGTACAGTACTGGGGGGTACAGGTCTGTCACTGTATAACACTGGGGTACAGTACTGGTGGGTACAGGTCTGTCACTGTATAACACTGGGGTACAGTACTGGGGGGTACAGGTCTGTCCCTGTATAACACTGGGGTACAGTACTGGTGGGGACAGGTCTGTCACTGTATAACACTGGGGTACAGTACTGGGGGGTACAGGTCTGTCACTGTATAACACTGGGGTACAGTACTGGTGGGGACAGGTCTGTCACTGTATAACACTGGGGTACAGTACTGGGGGGTACAGGTCTGTCACTGTATAACACTGGGGTACAGTACTGGTGGGGACAGGTCTGTCACTGTATAACACTGGGGTACAGTACTGGTGGGGACAGGTCTGTCCCTGTATAACACTGGGGTACAGTACTGGTGGGTACAGGTCTGTCACTGTATAACACTGGGGTACAGTACTGGTGGGTACAGGTCTGTCACTGTATAACACTGGGGTACAGTACTGGTGGGGACAGGTCTGTCACTGTATAACACTGGGGTACAGTACTGGTGGGGACAGGTCTGTCACTGTATAACACTGGGGTACAGTACTGGTGGGTACAGGTCTGTCACTGTATAACACTGGGGTACAGTACTGGTGGGTCCAGGTCTGTCACTGTATAACACTGGGGTACAGTACTGGGGGGTACAGGTCTGTCTCTGTATAACACTGGGGTACAGTACTGGGGGGTACAGGTCTGTCACTGTATAACACTGGGGTACAGTACTGGTGGGTCCAGGTCTGTCAGTGTATAACACTGGGGTACAGTACTGGGGGGTACAGGTCTGTCACTGTATAACACTGGGGTACAGTACTGGTGGGTCCAGGTCTGTCCCTGTATAACACTGGGGTACAGTACTGGGGGGTACAGGTCTGTCTCTGTATAACACTGGGGTACAGTACTGGTGGGTACAGGTCTGTCACTGTATAACACTGGGGTACAGTACTGGTGGGGACAGGTCTGTCACTGTATAACACTGGGGTACAGTACTGGGGGGTGCAGGTCTGTCACTGTATAACACTGGGGTACAGTACTGGGGGGTACAGGTCTGTCACTGTATAACACTGGGGTACAGTACTGGGGGGTACAGGTCTGTCACTGTATAACACTGGGGTACAGTACTGGTGGGTACAGGTCTGTCACTGTATAACACTGGGGTACAGTACTGGTGGGTACAGGTCTGTCACTGTATAACACTGGGGTACAGTACTGGGGGGTACAGGTCTGTCACTGTAAACACTGGGGTACAGTACTGGGGGGTACAGGTCTGTCCCTGTATAACACTGGGGTATAGTACTGGTGGGTACAGGTCTGTCACTGTATAACACTGGGGTACAGTACTGGTGGGTACAGGTCTGTCACTGTATAACACTGGGGTACAGTACTGGGGGGTACAGGTCTGTCACTGTAAACACTGGGGTACAGTACTGGTGGGGTACAGGTCTGTCCCTTTATAACACTGGGGTACAGTACTGGTGGGGACAGGTCTGTCACTGTATAACACTGGGGTACAGTACTGGGGGGTACAGGTCTGTCACTGTATAACACTGGGGTACAGTACTGGGGGGTACAGGTCTGTCACTGTATAACACTGGGGTACAGTACTGGTGGGTACAGGTCTGTCACTGTATAACACTGGGGTACAGTACTGGTGGGGACAGGTCTGTCACTGTATAACACTGGGGTACAGTACTGGGGGGTACAGGTCTGTCCCTGTATAACACTGGGGTACAGTACTGGTGGGTACAGGTCTGTCACTGTATAACACTGGGGTACAGTACTGGGGGGTACAGGTCTGTCCCTGTATAACACTGGGGTACAGTACTGGTGGGGACAGGTCTGTCACTGTATAACACTGGGGTACAGTACTGGGGGGTACAGGTCTGTCACTGTATAACACTGGGGTACAGTACTGGTGGGTACAGGTCTGTCCCTGTATAACACTGGGGTACAGTACTGGGGGGTACAGGTCTGTCCCTGTATAACACTGGGGTACAGTACTGGTGGGTACAGGTCTGTCCCTGTATAACACTGGGGTACAGTACTGGTGGGTACAGGTCTGTCCCTGTATAACACTGGGGTACAGTACTGGTGGGTACAGGTCTGTCCCTGTATAACACTGGGGTACAATACTGGGGGGTACAGGTCTGTC
The DNA here is from genome assembly GCF_035084215.1 of Heptranchias perlo. Taxonomy (NCBI): domain Eukaryota; kingdom Metazoa; phylum Chordata; class Chondrichthyes; order Hexanchiformes; family Hexanchidae; genus Heptranchias; species Heptranchias perlo. The sequence goes on along the minus strand of NW_027140011.1, from coordinate 39,604 downwards.
CCTGTATAACACTGGGGTACAGTACTGGTGGGTACAGGTCTGTCCCTGTATAACACTGGGGTACAGTACTGGGGGGTACAGGTCTGTCCCTGTATAACACTGGGGTACAGTACTGGTGGGTACAGGTCTGTCACTGTATAACACTGGGGTACAGTACTGGTGGGTACAGGTCTGTCTCTGTATAACACTGGGGTACAGTACTGGGGGGTACAGGTCTGTCACTGTATAACACTGGGGTACAGTACTGGGGGGTACAGGTCTGTCTCTGTATAACACTGGGGTACAGTACTGGTGGGTACAGGTCTGTCTCTGTATAACACTGGGGTACAGTACTGGGGGGTACAGGTCTGTCCCTGTATAACACTGGGGTACAGTACTGGGGGGTACAGGTCTGTCAGTGTATAACACTGGGGTACAGTACTGGTGGGTACAGGTCTGTCCCTGTATAACACTGGGGTACAGTCCTGGGGGGTACAGGTCTGTCCCTGTATAACACTGGGGTACAGTACTGGGGGGTACAGGTCTGTCAGTGTATAACACTGGGGTACAGTACTGGTGGGTACAGGTCTGTCAGTGTATAACACTGGGGTACAGTACTGGTGGGTACAGGTCTGTCACTGTATAACACTGGGGTACAGTACTGGGGGGTACAGGTCTGTCCCTGAATAACACTGGGGTACAGTACTGGTGGGGACAGGTCTGTCACTGTATAACACTGGGGTACAGTACTGGTGGGTACAGGTCTGTCACTGTATAACACTGGGGTACAGTACTGGTGGGTACAGGTCTGTCACTGTATAACACTGGGGTACAGTACTGCGGGGTACAGGTCTGTCCCTGTATAACACTGGGGTACAGTACTGGTGGGGACAGGTCTGTCACTGTATAACACTGGGGTACAGTACTGGTGGGTACAGGTCTGTCACTGTATAACACTGGGGTACAGTACTGGTGGGTACAGGTCTGTCACTGTATAACACTGGGGTACTGTACTAGTGGGTACAGGTCTGTCACTGTATAACACTGGGGTACAGTACTGGTGGGGACAGGTCTGTCCCTGTATAACACTGGGGTACAGTACTGGTGGGGACAGGTCTGTCACTGTATAACACTGGGGTACAGTACTGGGGGGTACAGGTCTGTCACTGTATAACACTGGGGTACAGTACTGGGGGGTACAGGTCTGTCACTGTATAACACTGGGGTACAGTACTTGGGGGTACAGGTCTGTCCCTGTATAACACTGGGGTACAGTACTGGGGGGTACAGGTCTGTCACTGTATAACACTGGGGTACAGTACTGGGGGGTACAGGTCTGTCACTGTATAACACTGGGGTGCAGTACTGGTGGGGTACAGGTCTGTCACTGTATAACACTGGGGTACAGTACTGGGGGGTACAGGTCTGTCCCTGTATAACACTGGGGTACAGTACTGGTGGGTACAGGTCTGTCACTGTATAACACTGGGGTACAGTACTGGGGGGTACAGGTCTGTCTCTGTATAACACTGGGGTACAGTACTGGTGGGGACAGGTCTGTCACTGTATAACACTGGGGTACAGTACTGGGGGGTACAGGTCTGTCACTGTATAACACTGGGGTACAGTACTGGGGGGTACAGGTCTGTCACTGTATAACACTGGGGTACAGTACTGGGGGGTACAGGTCTGTCACTGTATAACACTGGGGTACAGTACTGGGGGGTACAGGTCTGTCACTGTATAACACTGGGGTACAGTACTGGTGGGGACAGGTCTGTCACTGTATAACACTGGGGTACAGTACTGGTGGGTACAGGTCTGTCAGTGTATAACACTGGGGTACAGTACTGGGGGGTACAGGTCTGTCACTGTATAACACTGGGGTACAGTACTGGTGGGTACAGGTCTGTCACTGTATAACACTGGGGTACAGTACTGGTGGGTACAGGTCTGTCACTGTATAACACTGGGGTACAGTACTGGGGGGTACAGGTCTGTCACTGTATAACACTGGGGTACAGTACTGGTGGGTACAGGTCTGTCAGTGTATAACACTGGGGTACAGTACTGGGGGGTACAGGTCTGTCAGTGTATAACACTGGGGTACAGTACTGGTGGGTACAGGTCTGTCACTGTATAACACTGGGGTACAGTACTGGTGGGTACAGGTCTGTCCCTGTATAACACTGGGGTACAGTACTGGTGGTTACAGGTCTGTCACTGTATAACACTGGGGTACAGTACTGGTGGGTACAGGTCTGTCAGTGTATAACACTGGGGTACAGTACTGGTGGGTACAGGTCTGTCACTGTATAACACTGGGGTACAGTACTGGGGGGTACAGGTCTGTCACTGTATAACACTGGGGTACAGTACTGGTGGGGACAGGTCTGTCACTGTATAACACTGGGGTACAGTACTGGTGGGTACAGGTCTGTCCCTGTATAACACTGGGATACAGTACTGGTGGGGACAGGTCTGTCACTGTATAACACTGGGGTACAGTACTGGTGGGGACAGGTCTGTCACTGTATAACACTGGGGTACAGTACTGGTGGGTACAGGTCTGTCACTGTATAACACTGGGGTACAGTACTGGTGGGGACAGGTCTGTCACTGTATAACACTGGGGTACAGTACTGGGGGGTACAGGTCTGTCCCTGTATAACACTGGGGTACAGTACTGGTGGGTACAGGTCTGTCACTGTATAACACTGGGGTACAGTACTGGTGGGTACAGGTCTGTCACTGTATAACACTGGGGTACAGTACTGGTGGGTACAGGTCTGTCACTGTATAACACTGGGGTACAGTACTGGGGGGTACAGGTCTGTCACTGTATAACACTGGGGTACAGTACTGGTGGGTACAGGTCTGTCAGTGTATAACACTGGGGTACAGTACTGGGGGGTACAGGTCTGTCACTGTCTAACACTGGGGTACAGTACTGGTGGGTACAGGTCTGTCAGTGTATAACACTGGGGTACAGTACTGGTGGGTACAGGTCTGTCACTGTATAACACTGGGGTACAGTACTGGTGGGTACAGGTCTGTCAGTGTATAACACTGGGGTACAGTACTGGGGGGTACAGGTCTGTCCCTGTATAACACCGGGGTACAGTACTGGTGGGTACAGGTCTGTCCCTGTATAACACTGGGGTACAGTACTGGTGGGGACAGGTCTGTCAGTGTATAACACTGGGGTACAGTACTGGTGGGGACAGGTCTGTCCCTGTATAACACTGGGGTACAGTACTGGGGGGTACAGGTCTGTCCCTGTATAACACTGGGGTACAGTACTGGGGGTACAGGTCTGTCCCTGTATAACACTGGGGTACAGTACTGGGGGGTACAGGTCTGTCACTGTATAACACTGGGGTACAGTACTGGTGGGTACAGGTCTGTCCCTGTATAACACTGGGGTACAGTACTGGGGGGTACAGGTCTGTCCCTGTATAACACTGGGGTACAGTACTGGGGGGTACAGGTCTGTCCCTGTATAACACTGGGGTACAGTACTGGTGGGTACAGGTCTGTCTCTGTATAACACTGGGGTACAGTACTGGTGGGGACAGGTCTGTCTCTGTATAACACTGGGGTACAGTACTGGGGGGTACAGGTCTGTCCCTGTATAACACTGGGGTACAGTACTGGGGGGTACAGGTCTGTCCCTGTATAACACTGGGGTACAGTACTGGGGGGTACAGGTCTGTCACTGTATAACACTGGGGTACAGTACTGGGGGGTACAGGTCTGTCCCTGTATAACACTGGGGTACAGTACTGGGGGGTACAGGTCTGTCACTGTATAACACTGGGGTACAGTACTGGTGGGTACAGGTCTGTCCCTGTATAACACTGGGGTACAGTACTGGTGGGTACAGGTCTGTCACTGTATAACACTGGGGTACAGTACTGGTGGGTACAGGTCTGTCACTGTATAACACTGGGGTACAGTACTGGTGGGTACAGGTCTGTCCCTGTATAACACTGTGGTACAGTACTGGTGGGTACAGGTCTGTCACTGTATAACACTGGGGTACAGTACTGGTGGGTACAGGTCTGTCACTGTATAACACTGGGGTACAGTACTGGTGGGTACAGGTCTGTCACTGTATAACACTGGGGTACAGTACTGGTGGGTACAGGTCTGTCACTGTATAACACTGGGGTACAGTACTGGGGGGTACAGGTCTGTCCCTGTATAACACTGGGGTACAGTACTGGGGGGTACAGGTCTGTCCCTGTATAACACTGGGGTACAGTACTGGTGGGTACAGGTCTGTCAGTGTATAACACTGGGGTACAGTACTGGTGGGTACAGGTCTGTCACTGTATAACACTGGGGTACAGTACTGGTGGGTACAGGTCTGTCCCTGTATAACACTGGGGTACAGTACTGGTGGGTACAGGTCTGTCACTGTATAACACTGGGGTACAGTACTGGTGGGTACAGGTCTGTCCCTGTATAACACTGGGGTACAGTACTGGTGGGTACAGGTCTGTCAGTGTATAACACTGGGGTACAGTACTGGGGGGTACAGGTCTGTCACTGTATAACACTGGGGTACAGTACTGGGGGGTACAGGTCTGTCACTGTATAACACCGGGGTACAGTACTGGTGGGTACAGGTCTGTCACTGTATAACACTGGGGTACAGTACTGGGGGGTACAGGTCTGTCACTGTATAACACCGGGGTACAGTACTGGTGGGTACAGGTCTGTCACTGTATAACACTGGGGTACAGTACTGGTGGGTACAGGTCTGTCACTGTATAACACTGGGGTACAGTACTGGTGGGGACAGGTCTGTCCCTGTATAACACTGGGGTACAGTACTGGTGGGTACAGGTCTGTCACTGTATAACACTGGGGTACAGTACTGGTGGGTACAGGTCTGTCACTGTATAACACTGGGGTACAGTACTGGTGGGTACAGGTCTGTCACTGTATAACACTGGGGTACAGTACTGGTGGGTACAGGTCTGTCACTGTATAACACTGGGGTACAGTACTGGGGGGTACAGGTCTGTCAGTGTATAACACTGGGGTACAGTACTGGGGGGTACAGGTCTGTCCCTGTATAACACTGGGGTACAGTACTGGTGGGTACAGGTCTGTCCCTGTATAACACTGGGGTACAGTACTGGTGGGTGCAGGTCTGTCACTGTATAACACTGGGGTACAGTACTGGGGGGTACAGGTCTGTCCCTGTATAACACCGGGGTACAGTACTGGTGGGCACAGGTCTGTCTCTGTATAACACTGGGGTACAGTACTGGGGGGTACAGGTCTGTCCCTGTATAACACTGGGGTACAGTACTGGTGGGTACAGGTCTGTCCCTGTATAACACTGGGGTACAGTACTGGTGGGTACAGGTCTGTCACTGTATAACACTGGGGTACAGTACTGGTGGGCACAGGTCTGTCACTGTATAACACTGGGGTACAGTACTGGTGGGTACAGGTCTGTCACTGTATAACACTGGGGTACAGTACTGGGGGGTACAGGTCTGTCCCTGTATAACACTGGGGTACAGTACTGGTGGGTACAGGTCTGTCACTGTATAACACTGGGGTACAGTACTGGTGGGTACAGGTCTGTCACTGTATAACACTGGGGTACAGTACTGGTGGGCACAGGTCTGTCACTGTATAACACTGGGGTACAGTACTGGTGGGTACAGGTCTGTCACTGTATAACACTGGGGTACAGTACTGGTGGGTACAGGTCTGTCACTGTATAACACTGGGGTACAGTACTGGTGGGCACAGGTCTGTCACTGTATAACACTGGGGTACAGTACTGGTGGGTACAGGTCTGTCACTGTATAACACTGGGGTACAGTACTGGGGGGTACAGGTCTGTCCCTGTATAACACTGGGGTACAGTACTGGTGGGTACAGGTCTGTCACTGTATAACACTGGGGTACAGTACTGGTGGGTACAGGTCTGTCACTGTATAACACGGGTACAGTACTGGTGGGTACAGGTCTATCACTGTATAACACTGGGGTACAGTACTGGTGGGTACAGGTCTGTCACTGTATAACACTGAGGTACAGTACTGGGGAGTACAGGTCTGTCCCTGTATAACACTGGGGTACAGTACTGGTGGGGACAGGTCTATCACTGTATAACACTGGGGTACAGTACTGGGGGGTACAGGTCTGTCAGTGTATAACACTGGGGTACAGTACTGGTGGGTACAGGTCTGTCACTGTATAACACTGGGGTACAGTACTGGGGGGTACAGGTCTGTCACTGTATAACACTGGGGTACAGTACTGGGGGGTACAGGTCTGTCACTGTATAACACTGGGGTACAGTACTGGGGGGTACAGGTCTGTCACTGTATAACACTGGGGTACAGTACTGGTGGGGACAGGTCTGTCCCTGTATAACACTGGGGTACAGTACTGGGGGGTACAGGTCTGTCACTGTATAACACTGGGGTACAGTACTGGTGGGTACAGGTCTGTCACTGTATAACACTGGGGTACAGTACTGGTGGGGACAGGTCTGTCCCTGTATAACACTGGGGTACAGTACTGGGGGGTACAGGTCTGTCCCTGTATAACACTGGGGTACAGTACTGGGGGGTACAGGTCTGTCCCTGTATAACACTGGGGTACAGTACTGGTGGGTACAGGTCTGTCACTGTATAACACTGGGGTACAGTACTGGTGGGGACAGGTCTGTCCCTGTATAACACTGGGGTACAGTACTGGGGGGTACAGGTCTGTCACTGTATAACACTGGGGTACAGTACTGCTGGGTACAGGTCTGTCACTGTATAACACTGGGGTACAGTACTGGGGGGTACAGGTCTGTCACTGTATAACACTGGGGTACAGTACTGGTGGGTACAGGTCTGTCACTGTATAACACTGGGGTACAGTACTGGGGGGTACAGGTCTGTCACTGTATAACACTGGGGTACAGTACTGGTGGGTACAGGTCTGTCACTGTATAACACTGGGGTACAGTACTGGGGGTACAGGTCTGTCCCTGTATAACACTGGGGTACAGTACTGGTGGGTACAGGTCTGTCACTGTATAACACTGGGGTACAGTACTGGTGGGGACAGGTCTGTCCCTGTATAACACTGGGGTACAGTACTGGGGGGTACAGGTCTGTCACTGTATAACACTGGGGTACAGTACTGGTGGGTACAGGTCTGTCACTGTATAACACTGGGGTACAGTACTGGGGGGTACAGGTCTGTCACTGTATAACACTGGGGTACAGTACTGGTGGGTACAGGTCTGTCACTGTATAACACTGGGGTACAGTACTGGTGGGTACAGGTCTGTCACTGTATAACACTGGGGTACAGTACTGGTGGGGACAGGTCTGTCCCTGTATAACACTGGGGTACAGTACTGGTGGGTACAGGTCTGTCACTGTATAACACTGGGGTACAGTACTGGTGGGTGCAGGTCTGTCCCTGTATAACACTGGGGTACAGTACTGGTGGGTACAGGTCTGTCACTGTATAACACTGGGGTACAGTACTGGGGGGGACAGGTCTGTCCCTGTATAACACTGGGGTACAGTACTGGTGGGTACAGGTCTGTCACTGTATAACACTGGGGTACAGTACTGGGGGGGACAGGTCTGTCCCTGTATAACACTGGGGTACAGTACTGGTGGGTACAGGTCTGTCACTGTATAACACTGGGGTACAGTACTGGTGGGGACAGGTCTGTCCCTGTATAACACTGGGGTACAGTACTGGTGGGTACAGGTCTGTCCCTGTATAACACTGGGGTACAGTACTGGTGGGTACAGGTCTGTCACTGTATAACACTGGGGTACAGTACTGGGGGGTACAGGTCTGTCACTGTATAACACTGGGGTACAGTACTGGGGGGGACAGGTCTGTCCCTGTATAACACTGGGGTACAGTACTGGTGGGTACAGGTCTGTCACTGTATAACACTGGGGTACAGTACTGGGGGGTACAGGTCTGTCCCTGTATAACACTGGGGTACAGTACTGGGGGGTACAGGTCTGTCCCTGTATAACACTGGGGTACAGTACTGGTGGGTACAGGTCTGTCCCTGTATAACACTGGGGTACAGTACTGGTGGGTACAGGTCTGTCACTGTATAACACTGGGGTACAGTACTGGTGGGTACAGGTCTGTCACTGTATAACACTGGGGTACAGTACTGGTGGGTACAGGTCTGTCCCTGTATAACACTGGGGCACAGTACTGGTGGGGACAGGTCTGTCCCTGTATAACACTGGGGTACAGTACTGGTGGGTACAGGTCTGTCCCTGTATAACACTGGGGTACAGTACTGGTGGGTACAGGTCTGTCACTGTATAACACTGGGGTACAGTACTGGTGGGTACAGGTCTGTCACTGTATAACACTGGGGTACAGTACTGGTGGGTACAGGTCTGTCCCTGTATAACACTGGGGTACAGTACTGGTGGGTACAGGTCTGTCACTGTATAACACTGGGGTACAGTACTGGTGGGTACAGGTCTGTCACTGTATAACACTGGGGTACAGTACTGGTGGGTACAGGTCTGTCAATGTATAACACTGGGGTACAGTACTGGGGGGTACAGGTCTGTCTCTGTATAACACTGGGGTACAGTACTGGGGGGTACAGGTCTGTCTCTGTATAACACTGGGGTACAGTACTGGGGGGTACAGGTCGGTCCCTGTATAACACTGGGGTACAGTACTGGTGGGTACAGGTCTGTCAATGTATAACACTGGGGTACAGTACTGGTGGGTACAGGTCTGTCACTGTATAACACTGGGGTACAGTACTGGGGGGTACAGGTCTGTCACTGTATAACACTGGGGTACAGTACTGGGGGGTACAGGTCTGTCCCTGTATAACACTGGGGTACAGTACTGGTGGGTACAGGTCTGTCTCTGTATAACACTGGGGTACAGTACTGGTGGGTACAGGTCTGTCACTGTATAACACTGGGGTACAGTACTGGGGGGTACAGGTCTGTCACTGTATAACACTGGGGTACAGTACTGGGGGGTACAGGTCTGTCACTGTATAACACTGGGGTACAGTACTGGTGGGTACAGGTCTGTCACTGTATAACACTGGGGTACAGTACTGGGGGGTACAGGTCTGTCACTGTATAACACTGGGGTACAGTACTGGGGGGTACAGGTCTGTCACTGTATAACACTGGGGTATAGTACTGGGGGGTACAGGTCTGTCACTGTATAACACTGGGGTACAGTACTGGTGGGTACAGGTCTGTCACTGTATAACACTGGGGTACAGTACTGGTGGGTACAGGTCTGTCCCTGTATAACACTGGGGTACAGTACTGGTGGGTACAGGTCTGTCTCTGTATAACACTGGGGTACAGTACTGGTGGGTACAGGTCTGTCACTGTATAACACTGGGGTACAGTACTGGGGGGTACAGGTCCGTCACTGTATAACACTGGGGTACAGTACTGGGGGGTACAGGTCTGTCCCTGTATAACACTGTGGTACAGTACTGGTGGGGACAGGTCTGTCACTGTATAACACTGGGGTACAGTACTGGTGGGGACAGGTCTGTCCCTGTATAACACTGGGGTACAGTACTGGTGGGTACAGGTCTGTCACTGTATAACACTGGGGTACAGTACTGGGGGGTACAGGTCTGTCCCTGTATAACACCGGGGTACAGTACTGGTGGGTACAGGTCTGTCACTGTATAACAGGGGTACAGTACTGGTGGGTACAGGTCTGTCACTGTATAACACTGGGGTACAGTACTGGTGGGTACAGGTCTGTCACTGTATAACACTGGGGTACAGTACTGGTGGGTACAGGTCTGTCACTGTATAACACTGGGGTACAGTACTGGTGGGTACAGGTCTGTCACTGTATAACACTGGGGTACAGTACTGGGGGGGTACAGGTCTGTCACTGTATAACACTGGGGTACAGTACTGGTGGGTACAGGTCTGTCACTGTATAACACTGGGGTACAGTACTGGTGGGGACAGGTCTGTCACTGTATAACACTGGGGTACAGTACTGGTGGGGACAGGTCTGTCCCTGTATAACACTGGGGTACAGTACTGGTGGGTACAGGTCTGTCACTGTATAACACCGGGGTACAGTACTGGGGGGTACAGGTCTGTCACTGTATAACACTGGGGTACAGTACTGGTGGGTACAGGTCTGTCACTGTATAACACTGGGGTACAGTACTGGTGGGGACAGGTCTGTCAGTGTATAACACTGGGGTACAGTACTGGTGGGGTACAGGTCTGTCACTGTATAACACTGGGGTACAGTACTGGTGGGGTACAGGTCTGTCACTGTATAACACTGGGGTACAGTACTGGTGGGTACAGGTCTGTCCCTGTATAACACTGGGGTACAGTACTGGTGGGTACAGGTCTGTCCCTGTATAACACTGGGGTACAGTACTGGTGGGTACAGGTCTGTCACTGTATAACACTGGGGTACAGTACTGGGGGGTACAGGTCTGTCACTGTATAACACTGGGGTACAGTACTGGTGGGTACAGGTCTGTCACTGTATAACACTGGGGTACAGTACTGATGGGTACAGGTCTGTCTCTGTATAACACTGGGGTACAGTACTGGGGGGTACAGGTCTGTCACTGTATAACACTGGGGTACAGTACTGGTGGGGACAGGTCTGTCACTGTATAACACTGGGGTATAGTACTGGTGGGGACAGGTCTGTCACTGTATAACACTGGGGTACAGTACTGGTGGGTACAGGTCTGTCTCTGTATAACACTGGGGTACAGTACTGGTGGGGACAGGTCTGTCACTGTATAACACTGGGGTACAGTACTGGGGGGTACAGGTCTGTCCCTGTATAACACTGGGGTACAGTACTGGTGGGTACAGGTCTGTCAGTGTATAACACTGGGGTACAGTACTGGGGGGTACAGGTGTGTCACTGTATAACACTGGGGTACAGTACTGGTGGGGACAGGTCTGTCAGTGTATAACACTGGGGTACAGTACTGATGGGTACAGGTCTGTCTCTGTATAACACTGGGGTACAGTACTGGGGGGTACAGGTCTGTCACTGTATAACACTGGGGTACAGTACTGGTGGGTACAGGTCTGTCAGTGTATAACACTGGGGTACAGTACTGATGGGTACAGGTCTGTCTCTGTATAACACTGGGGTACAGTACTGGGGGGTACAGGTCTGTCACTGTATAACACTGGGGTACAGTACTGGTGGGGACAGGTCTGTCACTGTATAACACTGGGGTATAGTACTGGTGGGGACAGGTCTGTCACTGTATAACACTGGGGTACAGTACTGGTGGGTACAGGTCTGTCTCTGTATAACACTGGGGTACAGTACTGGTGGGGACAGGTCTGTCACTGTATAACACTGGGGTACAGTACTGGGGGGTACAGGTCTGTCCCTGTATAACACTGGGGTACAGTACTGGGGGTACAGGTCTGTCCCTGTATAACACTGGGGTACAGTACTGGGGGGTACAGGTGTGTCACTGTATAACACTGGGGTACAGTACTGGGGGTACAGGTCTGTCACTGTATAACACTGGGGTATAGTACTGGTGGGTACAGGTCTGTCACTGTATAACACTGGGGTACAGTACTGGGGGTACAGGTCTGTCCCTGTATAACACTGGGGTACAGTACTGGGGGGTACAGGTCTGTCACTGTATAACACTGGGGTACAGTACTGGGGGGTACAGGTCTGTCACTGTATAACACTGGGGTACAGTACTGGTGGGTACAGGTCTGTCACTGTATAACACTGGGGTACAGTACTGGGGGGTACAGGTGTGTCACTGTATAACACTGGGGTACAGTACTGGGGGTACAGGTCTGTCAGTGTATAACACTGGGGTACAGTACTGGGGGGTACAGGTCTGTCACTGTATAACACTGGGGTACAGTACTGGTGGGTACAGGTCTGTCACTGTATAACACTGGGGGTACAGTACTGGTGGGTACAGGTCTGTCACTGTATAACACTGGGGTACAGTACTGGTGGGTACAGGTCTGTCACTGTATAACACTGGGGTACAGTACTGGTGGGTACAGGTCTGTCACTGTATAACACTGGGGTACAGTACTGGTGGGGACAGGTCTGTCACTGTATAACACTGAGGTACAGTACTGGTGGGTACAGGTCTGTCACTGTATAACACTGGGGGTACAGTACTGGTGGGTACAGGTCTGTCACTGTATAACACTGGGGTACAGTACTGGTGGGTACAGGTCTGTCACTGTATAACACTGGGGTACAGTACTGGGGGGTACAGGTCTGTCACTGTATAACACTGGGGTACAGTACTGGTGGGTACAGGTCTGTCCCTGTATAACACTGGGGTACAGTACTGGGGGGTACAGGTCTGTCACTGTATAACACTGGGGTACAGTACTGGTGGGTACAGGTCTGTCACTGTATAACACTGGGGTACAGTACTGGGGGGTACAGGTCTGTCAGTGTATAACACTGGGGTACAGTACTGGTGGGTACAGGTCTGTCCCTGTATAACACTGGGGTACAGTACTGGTGGGTACAGGTCTGTCACTGTATAACACTGGGGTACAGTACTGGTGGGTACAGGTCTGTCACTGTATAACACTGGGGTACAGTACTGGGGGGTACAGGTCTGTCAGTGTATAACACTGGGGTACAGTACTGGTGGGGACAGGTCTGTCACTGTATAACAGGGGTACAGTACTGGTGGGGACAGGTCTGTCACTGTATAACAGGGGTACAGTACTGGTGGGTACAGGTCTGTCACTGTATAACACTGGGGTACAGTACTGGTGGGTACAGGTCTGTCCCTGTATAACACTGGGGTACAGTACTGGGGGGTACAGGTCTGTCTCTGTATAACACTGGGGCACAGTACTGGGGGGTACAGGTCTGTCCCTGTATAACACCGGGGTACAGTACTGGGGGTACAGGTCTGTCCCTGTATAACACTGGGGTACAGTACTGGGGGGTACAGGTCTGTCACTGTATAACACTGGGGTACAGTACTGGGGGGTACAGGTCTGTCACTGTATAACACTGGGGTACAGTACTGGTGGGGACAGGTCTGTCTCTGTATAACACTGGGGTACAGTACTGGGGGGTACAGGTCTGTCACTGTATAACACTGGGGTACAGTACTGGTGGGTACAGGTCTGTCCCTGTATAACACTGGGGTACAGTACTGGGGGGTACAGGTCTGTCACTGTATAACACTGGGGTACAGTACTGGTGGGTACAGGTCTGTCACTGTATAACACTGGGGTACAGTACTGGGGGGTACAGGTCTGTCAGTGTATAACACTGGGGTACAGTACTGGTGGGTACAGGTCTGTCCCTGTATAACACTGGGGTACAGTACTGGGGGGTACAGGTCTGTCCCTGTATAACACTGGGGTACAGTACTGGGGGGTACAGGTCTGTCTCTGTATAACACTGGGGTACAGTACTGGGGGGTACAGGTCTGTCACTGTATAACACTGGGGTACAGTACTGGTGGGTCCAGGTCTGTCACTGTATAACACCGGGGTACAGTACTGGGGGGTACAGGTCTGTCACTGTATAACACTGGGGTACAGTACTGGGGGGTACAGGTCTGTCCCTGTATAACACTGGGGTACAGTACTGGTGGGGACAGGTCTGTCACTGTATAACACTGGGGTACAGTACTGGGGGGTACAGGTCTGTCTCTGTATAACACTGGGGTACAGTACTGGTGGGTACGGGTCTGTCACTGTATAACACTGGGGTACAGTACTGGGGGGTACAGGTCTGTCACTGTATAACACTGGGGTACAGTACTGGGGGGTACAGGTCTGTCACTGTATAACACTGGGGTACAGTACTGGTGGGTACAGGTCTGTCCCTGTATAACACTGGGGTACAGTACTGGTGGGGACAGGTCTGTCCCTGTATAACACTGGGGTACAGTACTGGGGGGTACAGGTCTGTCACTGTATAACACTGGGGTACAGTACTGGTGGGTACAGGTCTGTCACTGTATAACACTGGGGTACAGTACTGGGGGGTACAGGTCTGTCACTGTATAACACTGGGGTACAGTACTGGGGGGTACAGGTCTGTCACTGTATAACACTGGGGTACAGTACTGGTGGGGTACAGGTCTGTCACTGTATAACACTGGGGTACAGTACTGGGGGGTACAGGTCTGTCACTGTATAACACTGGGGTACAGTACTGGGGGGGACAGGTCTGTCACTGTATAACACTGGGGTACAGTACTGGGGGGTACAGGTCTGTCACTGTATAACACTGGGGTACAGTACTGGTGGGGACAGGTCTGTCACTGTATAACACTGGGGTACAGTACTGGTGGGTACAGGTCTGTCACTGTATAACACTGGGGTACAGTACTGGGGGGTACAGGTCTGTCACTGTATAACACTGGGGTACAGTACTGGGGGGGACAGGTCTGTCACTGTATAACACTGGGGTACAGTACTGGGGGGTACAGGTCTGTCACTGTATAACACTGGGGTACAGTACTGGTGGGGACAGGTCTGTCACTGTATAACACTGGGGTACAGTACTGGTGGGTACAGGTCTGTCACTGTATAACACTGGGGTACAGTACTGGGGGGTACAGGTCTGTCACTGTATAACACTGGGGTACAGTACTGGTGGGTACAGGTCTGTCCCTGTATAACACTGGGGTACAGTACTGGTGGGTACAGGTCTGTCACTGTATAACACTGGGGTACAGTACTGGGGGGTACAGGTCTGTCCCTGTATAACACTGGGGTACAGTACTGGTGGGTACAGGTCTGTCACTGTATAACACTGGGGTACAGTACTGGTGGGGACAGGTCTGTCACTGTATAACACTGGGGTACAGTACTGGGGGGGACAGGTCTGTCACTGTATAACACTGGGGTACAGTACTGGGGGGTACAGGTCTGTCACTGTATAACACTGGGGTACAGTACTGGTGGGGACAGGTCTGTCACTGTATAACACTGGGGTACAGTACTGGTGGGTACAGGTCTGTCACTGTATAACACTGGGGTACAGTACTGGGGGGTACAGGTCTGTCACTGTATAACACTGGGGTACAGTACTGGTGGGTACAGGTCTGTCCCTGTATAACACTGGGGTACAGTACTGGTGGGTACAGGTCTGTCACTGTATAACACTGGGGTACAGTACTGGGGGGTACAGGTCTGTCCCTGTATAACACTGGGGTACAGTACTGGTGGGTACAGGTCTGTCACTGTATAACACTGGGGTACAGTACTGGGGGTACAGGTCTGTCACTGTATAACACTGGGGTACAGTACTGGGGGGTACAGGTCTGTCCCTGTATAACACTGGGGTACAGTACTGGTGGGGACAGGTCTGTCACTGTATAACACTGGGGTACAGTACTGGGGGGGTACAGGTCTGTCACTGTGTAACACTGGGGTACAGTACTGGTGGGTACAGGTCTGTCACTGTATAACACTGGGGTACAGTACTGGGGGTACAGGTCTGTCACTGTATAACACTGGGGTACAGTACTGGGGGGTACAGGTCTGTCCCTGTATAACACTGGGGTACAGTACTGGTGGGGACAGGTCTGTCACTGTATAACACTGGGGTACAGTACTGGTGGGGACAGGTCTGTCACTGTATAACACTGGGGTACAGTACTGGTGGGGACAGGTCTGTCACTGTATAACACTGGGGTACAGTACTGGTGGGGACAGGTCTGTCACTGTATAACACTGGGGTACAGTACTGGTGGGTACAGGTCTGTCACTGTATAACACTGGGGTACAGTACTGGGGGGTACAGGTCTGTCACTGTATAACACTGGGGTACAGTACTGGGGGGGACAGGTCTGTCACTGTATAACACTGGGGTACAGTACTGGTGGGTACAGGTCTGTCCCTGTATAACACTGGGGTACAGTACTGGTGGGGACAGGTCTGTCACTGTATAACACTGGGGTACAGTACTGGGGGGTACAGGTCTGTCACTGTATAACACTGGGGTACAGTACTGGTGGGGACAGGTCTGTCAGTGTATAACACTGGGGTACAGTACTGGTGGGGACAGGTCTGTCACTGTATAACACTGGGGTACAGTACTGGGGGGTACAGGTCTGTCACTGTATAACACTGGGGTACAGTACTGGGGGGTACAGGTCTGTCAGTGTATAACACTGGGGTACAGTACTGGTGGGTACAGGTCTGTCACTGTATAACACTGGGGTACAGTACTGGTGGGTACAGGTCTGTCCCTGTATAACACTGGGGTACAGTACTGGTGGGTACAGGTCTGTCACTGTATAACACTGGGGTACAGTACTGGGGGGACAGGTCTGTCCCTGTATAACACTGGGGTACAGTACTGGTGGGTACAGGTCTGTCCCTGTATAACACTGGGGTACAGTACTGGTGGGTACAGGTCTGTCACTGTATAACACTGGGGTACAGTACTGGTGGGTACAGGTCTGTCCCTGTATAACACTGGGGTACAGTACTGGGGGGTACAGGTCTGTCCCTGTATAACACTGGGGTACAGTACTGGGGGGTACAGGTCTGTCCCTGTATAACACTGGGGTACAGTACTGGGGGGTACAGGTCTGTCCCTGTATAACACTGGGGTACAGTACTGGTGGGTACAGGTCTGTCTCTGTATAACACTGGGGTACAGTACTGGTGGGTACAGGTCTGTCAGTGTATAACACTGGGGTACAGTACTGGTGGGGACAGGTCTGTCACTGTATAACACTGGGGTACAGTACTGGTGGGTACAGGTCTGTCACTGTATAACACTGGGGTACAGTACTGGTGGGTACAGGTCTGTCACTGTATAACACTGGGGTACAGTACTGGTGGGTACAGGTCTGTCAGTGTATAACACTGGGGTACAGTACTGGTGGGGACAGGTCTGTCACTGTATAACACTGGGGTACAGTACTGGGGGGTACAGGTCTGTCACTGTATAACACTGGGGTACAGTACTGGGGGGTACAGGTCTGTCAGTGTATAACACTGGGGTACAGTACTGGTGGGTACAGGTCTGTCACTGTATAACACTGGGGTACAGTACTGGTGGGTACAGGTCTGTCCCTGTATAACACTGGGGTACAGTACTGGTGGGTACAGGTCTGTCACTGTATAACACTGGGGTACAGTACTGGGGGGACAGGTCTGTCCCTGTATAACACTGGGGTACAGTACTGGTGGGTACAGGTCTGTCCCTGTATAACACTGGGGTACAGTACTGGTGGGTACAGGTCTGTCTCTGTATAACACTGGGGTACAGTACTGGTGGGTACAGGTCTGTCACTGTATAACACTGGGGTACAGTACTGGGGGGTACAGGTCTGTCCCTGTATAACACTGGGGTACAGTACTGGTGGGGACAGGTCTGTCACTGTATAACACTGGGGTACAGTACTGGTGGGTACAGGTCTGTCCCTGTATAACACTGGGGTACAGTACTGGGGGGTACAGGTCTGTCCCTGTATAACACTGGGGTACAGTACTGGGGGGTACAGGTCTGTCCCTGTATAACACTGGGGTACAGTACTGGGGGGTACAGGTCTGTCACTGTATAACACTGGGGTACAGTACTGGGGGGTACAGGTCTGTCACTGTATAACACTGGGGTACAGTACTGGGGGGTACAGGTCTGTCCCTGTATAACACTGGGGTACAGTACTGGTGGGTACAGGTCTGTCTCTGTATAACACTGGGGTACAGTACTGGTGGGTACAGGTCTGTCCCTGTATAACACTGGGGTACAGTACTGGTGGGTACAGGTCTGTCCCTGTATAACACTGGGGTACAGTACTGGTGGGTACAGGTCTGTCCCTGTATAACACTGGGGTACAGTACTGGTGGGTACAGGTCTGTCCCTGTATAACACTGGGGTACAGTACTGGTGGGTACAGGTCTGTCCCTGTATAACACTGGGGTACAGTACTGGGGGGTACAGGTCTGTCCCTGTATAACACTGGGGTACAGTACTGGTGGGTACAGGTCTGTCCCTGTATAACACTGGGGTACAGTACTGGGGGGTACAGGTCTGTCCCTGTATAACACTGGGGTACAGTACTGGGGGGTACAGGTCTGTCCCTGTATAACACTGGGGTACAGTACTGGGGGGTACAGGTCTGTCCCTGTATAACACTGGGGTACAGTACTGGGGGGTACAGGTCTGTCCCTGTATAACACCGGGGTACAGTACTGGTGGGTACAGGTCTGTCCCTGTATAACACTGGGGTACAGTACTGGGGG
Organism: Heptranchias perlo; assembly: GCF_035084215.1. Lineage (NCBI taxonomy): Eukaryota > Metazoa > Chordata > Chondrichthyes > Hexanchiformes > Hexanchidae > Heptranchias > Heptranchias perlo. The sequence continues at coordinate 21,368 of NW_027140011.1, read as the reverse complement.
GTACAGGTCTGTCACTGTATAACACTGGGGTACAGTACTGGGGGGTACAGGTCTGTCACTGTATAACACTGGGGTACAGTACTGGGGGTACAGGTCTGTCACTGTATAACACTGGGGTACAGTACTGGGGGGTACAGGTCTGTCACTGTATAACACTGGGGTACAGTACTGGGGGGTACAGGTCTGTCACTGTATAACACTGGGGTACAGTACTGGGGGGTACAGGTCTGTCCCTGTATAACACTGGGGTACAGTACTGGTGGGTACAGGTCTGTCCCTGTATAACACTGGGGTACAGTACTGGTGGGTACAGGTCTGTCCCTGTATAACACTGGGGTACAGTACTGGGGGGTACAGGTCTGTCCCTGTATAACACTGGGGTACAGTACTGGTGGGTACAGGTCTGTCCCTGTATAACACTGGGGTACAGTACTGGGGGGTACAGGTCTGTCCCTGTATAACACTGGGGTACAGTACTGGGGGGTACAGGTCTGTCCCTGTATAACACTGGGGTACAGTACTGGGGGGTACAGGTCTGTCCCTGTATAACACTGGGGTACAGTACTGGGGGGTACAGGTCTGTCCCTGTATAACACTGGGGTACAGTACTGGTGGGTACAGGTCTGTCCCTGTATAACACTGGGGTACAGTACTGGTGGGTACAGGTCTGTCACTGTATAACACTGGGGTACAGTACTGGGGGGACAGGTCTGTCCCTGTATAACACTGGGGTACAGTACTGGTGGGTACAGGTCTGTCCCTGTATAACACTGGGGTACAGTACTGGTGGGTACAGGTCTGTCTCTGTATAACACTGGGGTACAGTACTGGTGGGTACAGGTCTGTCACTGTATAACACTGGGGTACAGTACTGGGGGGTACAGGTCTGTCCCTGTATAACACTGGGGTACAGTACTGGTGGGGACAGGTCTGTCACTGTATAACACTGGGGTACAGTACTGGTGGGTACAGGTCTGTCCCTGTATAACACTGGGGTACAGTACTGGGGGGTACAGGTCTGTCACTGTATAACACTGGGGTACAGTACTGGGGGGTACAGGTCTGTCACTGTATAACACTGGGGTACAGTACTGGGGGGTACAGGTCTGTCACTGTATAACACTGGGGTACAGTACTGGGGGGTACAGGTCTGTCCCTGTATAACACTGGGGTACAGTACTGGTGGGTACAGGTCTGTCTCTGTATAACACTGGGGTACAGTACTGGTGGGTACAGGTCTGTCCCTGTATAACACTGGGGTACAGTACTGGTGGGTACAGGTCTGTCCCTGTATAACACTGGGGTACAGTACTGGTGGGTACAGGTCTGTCCCTGTATAACACTGGGGTACAGTACTGGTGGGTACAGGTCTGTCCCTGTATAACACTGGGGTACAGTACTGGTGGGTACAGGTCTGTCCCTGTATAACACTGGGGTACAGTACTGGGGGGGTACAGGTCTGTCCCTGTATAACACTGGGGTACAGTACTGGTGGGTACAGGTCTGTCCCTGTATAACACTGGGGTACAGTACTGGGGGGTACAGGTCTGTCCCTGTATAACACTGGGGTACAGTACTGGGGGGTACAGGTCTGTCCCTGTATAACACTGGGGTACAGTACTGGGGGGTACAGGTCTGTCCCTGTATAACACTGGGGTACAGTACTGGGGGGTACAGGTCTGTCCCTGTATAACACCGGGGTACAGTACTGGTGGGTACAGGTCTGTCCCTGTATAACACTGGGGTACAGTACTGGGGGGTACAGGTCTGTCACTGTATAACACTGGGGTACAGTACTGGTGGGTACAGGTCTGTCACTGTATAACACTGGGGTATAGTACTGGTGGGTACAGGTCTGTCACTGTATAACACTGGGGTACAGTACTGGGGGGTACAGGTCTGTCCCTGTATAACACTGGGGTACAGTACTGGTGGGTACAGGTCTGTCCCTGTATAACACTGGGGTACAGTACTGGTGGGGACAGGTCTGTCACTGTATAACACGGGTACAGTACTGGGGGGTACAGGTCTGTCACTGTATAACACTGGGGTACAGTACTGGGGGTACAGGTCTGTCACTGTATAACACTGGGGTACAGTACTGGGGGGTACAGGTCTGTCACTGTATAACACTGGGGTACAGTACTGGTGGGTACAGGTCTGTCCCTGTATAACACTGGGGTACAGTACTGGTGGGTACAGGTCTGTCCCTGTATAACACTGGGGTACAGTACTGGGGGGTACAGGTCTGTCCCTGTATAACACTGGGGTACAGTACTGGGGGGTACAGGTCTGTCACTGTATAACACTGGGGTACAGTACTGGGGGTACAGGTCTGTCACTGTATAACACTGGGGTACAGTACTGGTGGGTACAGGTCTGTCAGTGTATAACACTGGGGTACAGTACTGGTGGGTACAGGTCTGTCCCTGTATAACACTGGGGTACAGTACTGGGGGGTACAGGTCTGTCCCTGTATAACACTGGGGTACAGTACTGGTGGGGACAGGTCTGTCAGTGTATAACACTGGGGTACAGTACTGGGGGGTACAGGTCTGTCCCTGTATAACACTGGGGTACAGTACTGGTGGGTACAGGTCTGTCACTGTATAACACTGGGGTACAGTACTGGGGGGTACAGGTCTGTCCCTGTATAACACTGGGGTACAGTACTGGTGGGTACAGGTCTGTCACTGTATAACACTGGGGTACAGTACTGGTGGGTACAGGTCTGTCCCTGTATAACACTGGGGTACAGTACTGGTGGGTACAGGTCTGTCACTGTATAACACTGGGGTACAGTACTGGGGGGTACAGGTCTGTCACTGTATAACACTGGGGTACAGTACTGGTGGGTACAGGTCTGTCACTGTATAACACTGGGGTACAGTACTGGTGGGTACAGGTCTGTCCCTGTATAACACTGGGGTACAGTACTGGGGGGTACAGGTCTGTCCCTGTATAACACTGGGGTACAGTACTGGGGGGTACAGGTCTGTCACTGTATAACACTGGGGTACAGTACTGGGGGGTACAGGTCTGTCCCTGTATAACACTGGGGTACAGTACTGGGGGGTACAGGTCTGTCCCTGTATAACACTGGGGTTCAGTACTGGTGGGTACAGGTCTGTCTCTGTATAACACTGGGGTACAGGACTGGTGGGTACAGGTCTGTCCCTGTATAACACTGGGGTACAGTACTGGTGGGTACAGGTCTGTCACTGTATAACACTGGGGTACAGTACTGGTGGGTACAGGTCTGTCTCTGTATAACACTGGGGTACAGTACTGGTGGGTACAGGTCTGTCACTGTATAACACTGGGGTACAGTACTGGGGGGTACAGGTCTGTCCCTGTATAACACTGGGGTACAGTACTGGGGGGTACAGGTCTGTCCCTGTATAACACTGGGGTACAGTACTGGGGGGTACAGGTCTGTCACTGTATAACACTGGGGTACAGTACTGGTGGGGACAGGTCTGTCCCTGTATAACACTGGGGTACAGTACTGGGGGGTACAGGTCTGTCACTGTATAACACTGGGGTACAGTACTGGGGGGTACAGGTCTGTCACTGTATAACACTGGGGTACAGTACTGGGGGGTACAGGTCTGTCAGTGTATAACACTGGGGTACAGTACTGGTGGGGACAGGTCTGTCACTGTATAACACTGGGGTACAGTACTGGGGGGTACAGGTCTGTCACTGTATAACACTGGGGTACAGTACTGGTGGGTACAGGTCTGTCACTGTATAACACTGGGGTACAGTACTGGTGGGTACAGGTCTGTCCCTGTATAACACTGGGGTACAGTACTGGGGGGTACAGGTCTGTCCCTGTATAACACTGGGGTACAGTACTGGGGGGTACAGGTCTGTCACTGTATAACACTGGGGTACAGTACTGGGGGGTACAGGTCTGTCCCTGTATAACACTGGGGTACAGTACTGGGGGGTACAGGTCTGTCCCTGTATAACACTGGGGTTCAGTACTGGTGGGTACAGGTCTGTCTCTGTATAACACTGGGGTACAGGACTGGTGGGTACAGGTCTGTCCCTGTATAACACTGGGGTACAGTACTGGTGGGTACAGGTCTGTCACTGTATAACACTGGGGTACAGTACTGGTGGGTACAGGTCTGTCTCTGTATAACACTGGGGTACAGTACTGGTGGGTACAGGTCTGTCACTGTATAACACTGGGGTACAGTACTGGGGGGTACAGGTCTGTCCCTGTATAACACTGGGGTACAGTACTGGGGGGTACAGGTCTGTCCCTGTATAACACTGGGGTACAGTACTGGGGGGTACAGGTCTGTCACTGTATAACACTGGGGTACAGTACTGGTGGGGACAGGTCTGTCCCTGTATAACACTGGGGTACAGTACTGGGGGGTACAGGTCTGTCACTGTATAACACTGGGGTACAGTACTGGGGGGTACAGGTCTGTCACTGTATAACACTGGGGTACAGTACTGGTGGGGACAGGTCTGTCACTGTATAACACTGGGGTACAGTACTGGTGGGTACAGGTCTGTCACTGTATAACACTGGGGTACAGTACTGGTGGGTACAGGTCTGTCACTGTATAACACTGGGGTACAGTACTGGTGGGTACAGGTCTGTCACTGTATAACACTGGGGTACAGTACTGGTGGGTACAGGTCTGCAACTGTATAACACTGGGGTACAGTACTGGTGGGTACAGGTCTGTCACTGTATAACACTGGGGTACAGTGCTGGTGGGTACAGGTCTGTCACTGTATAACACTGGGGTACAGTACTGGTGGGTACAGGTCTGTCACTGTATAACACTGGGGTACAGTACTGGTGGGTACAGGTCTGTCACTGTATAACACTGGGGTACAGTGCTGGTGGGTACAGGTCTGTCCCTGTATAACACTGGGGTACAGTACTGGGGGGTACAGGTCTGTCCCTGTATAACACTGGGGTACAGTACTGGGGGGTACAGGTCTGTCACTGTATAACACTGGGGTACAGTACTGGGGGGTACAGGTCTGTCACTGTATAACACTGGGGTACAGTACTGGTGGGTACAGGTCTGTCCCTGTATAACACTGGGGTACAGTACTGGGGGGTACAGGTCTGTCACTGTATAACACTGGGGTACAGTACTGGGGGGTACAGGTCTGTCACTGTATAACACTGGGGTACAGTACTGGGGGGTACAGGTCTGTCACTGTATAACACTGGGGTACAGTACTGGTGGGGACGGGTCTGTCTCTGTATAACACTGGGGTACAGTACTGGGGGGTACAGGTCTGTCACTGTATAACACTGGGGTACAGTACTGGGGGGTACAGGTCTGTCCCTGTATAACACTGGGGTACAGTACTGGTGGGGACGGGTCTGTCTCTGTATAACACTGGGGTACAGTACTGGGGGGTACAGGTCTGTCACTGTATAACACTGGGGTACAGTACTGGTGGGTACAGGTCTGTCCCTGTATAACACTGGGGTGCAGTGCTGGTGGGTACAGGTCTGTCACTGTATAACACTGGGGTACAGTACTGGTGGGTACAGGTCTGTCACTGTATAACACTGAGGTACAGTACTGGTGGGTACAGGTCTGTCACTGTATAACACTGGGGTACAGTACTGGTGGGTACAGGTCTGTCACTGTATAACACTGGGGTACAGTACTGGTGGGTACAGGTCTGTCACTGTATAACACTGGGGTACAGTACTGGTGGGTACAGGTCTGTCACTGTATAACACTGGGGTACAGTACTGGTGGGTACAGGTCTGTCACTGTATAACACTGGGGTACAGTACTGGTGGGTACAGGTCTGTCACTGTATAACACTGGGGTACAGTACTGGTGGGGACAGGTCTGTCACTGTATAACACTGGGGTACAGTACTGGTGGGTACAGGTCTGTCACTGTATAACACCGGGGTACAGTACTGGGGGGTACAGGTCTGTCACTGTATAACACTGGGGTACAGTACTGGTGGGTACAGGTCTGTCACTGTATAACACTGGGGTACAGTACTGGGGAGTACAGGTCTGTCACTGTATAACACTGGGGTACAGTACTGGGGGGTACAGGTCTGTCCCTGTATAACACTGGGGTACAGTACTGGTGGGTACAGGTCTGTCACTATATAACACTGGGGTACAGTACTGGGGGGTACAGGTCTGTCCCTGTATAACACTGGGGTACAGTACTGGGGGGTACAGGTCTGTCACTGTATAACACTGGGGTACAGTACTGGTGGGTACAGGTCTGTCACTGTATAACACTGGGGTACAGTACTGGGGGGTACAGGTCTGTCACTGTATAACACTGGGGTACAGTACTGGGGGGTACAGGTCTGTCACTGTATAACACTGGGGTACAGTACTGGTGGGTACAGGTCTGTCACTGTATAACAGGGGTACAGTACTGGGGGGTACAGGTCTGTCACTGTATAACACTGGGGTACAGTACTGGTGGGGACAGGTCTGTCACTGTATAACACTGGGGTACAGTACTGGGGGGTACAGGTCTGTCACTGTATAACACTGGGGTACAGTACTGGTGGGGACAGGTCTGTCACTGTATAACACTGGGGTACAGTACTGGTGGGTGCAGGTCTGTCACTGTATAACACTGGGGTACAGTACTGGTGGGTACAGGTCTGTCACTGTATAACACTGGGGTACAGTACTGGTGGGTACAGGTCTGTCACTGTATAACACTGGGGTACAGTACTGGTGGGGACAGGTCTGTCACTGTATAACACTGGGGTACAGTACTGGTGGGTACAGGTCTGTCAGTGTATAACACTGGGGTACAGTACTGGGGGGTACAGGTCTGTCCCTGTATAACACTGGGGTACAGTACTGGGGGGTACAGGTCTGTCACTGTATAACACTGGGGTACAGTACTGGGGGGGTACAGGTCTGTCACTGTATAACACTGGGGTACAGTACTGGTGGGGACAGGTCTGTCTCTCTATAACACTGGGGTACAGTACTGGGGGTACAGGTCTGTCCCTGTATAACACTGGGGTACAGTACTGGTGGGTACAGGTCTGTCACTGTATAACACTGGGGTACAGTACTGGTGGGTACAGGTCTGTCACTGTATAACACTGGGGTACAGTACTGGTGGGTACAGGTCTGTCACTGTATAACACTGGGGTACAGTACTGGTGGGTACAGGTCTGTCACTGTATAACACTGGGGTACAGTACTGGTGGGGACAGGTCTGTCACTGTATAACACTGGGGTACAGTACTGGTGGGGACAGGTCTGTCCCTGTATAACACTGGGGTACAGTACTGGTGGGTACAGGTCTGTCACTGTATAACACTGGGGTACAGTACTGGTGGGTACAGGTCTGTCACTGTATAACACTGGGGTACAGTACTGGTGGGTACAGGTCTGTCTCTGTATAACACTGGGGTACAGTACTGGTGGGTACAGGTCTGTCACTGTATAACACCGGGGTACAGTACTGGGGGGTACAGGTCTGTCCCTGTATAACACTGGGGTACAGTACTGGTGGGGACAGGTCTGTCCCTGTATAACACTGGGGTACAGTACTGGTGGGTACAGGTCTGTCCCTGTATAACACTGGGGTACAGTACTGGGGGGTACAGGTCTGTCACTGTATAACACTGGGGTACAGTACTGGTGGGGACAGGTCTGTCCCTGTATAACACTGGGGTACAGTACTGGTGGGTACAGGTCTGTCACTGTATAACACTGGGGTACAGTACTGGTGGGGACAGGTCTGTCACTGTATAACACCGGGGTACAGTACTGGTGGGTACAGGTCTGTCACTGTATAACACTGGGGTACAGTACTGGTGGGTACAGGTCTGTCCCTGTATAACACTGGGGTACAGTACTGGGGGGTACAGGTCTGTCACTGTATAACACTGGGGTACAGTACTGGTGGGTACAGGTCTGTCACTGTATAACACTGGGGTACAGTACTGGGGGGTACAGGTCTGTCCCTGTATAACACTGGGGTACAGTACTGGGGGGTACAGGTCTGTCCCTGTATAACACTGGGGTACAGTACTGGTGGGTACAGGTCTGTCCCTGTATAACACTGGGGTACAGTACTGGTGGGTACAGGTCTGTCACTGTATAACACTGGGGTACAGTACTGGGGGGTACAGGTCTGTCACTGTATAACACTGGGGTACAGTACTGGTGGGTACAGGTCTGTCCCTGTATAACACTGGGGTACAGTACTGGTGGGTACAGGTCTGTCACTGTATAACACTGGGGTACAGTACTGGGGGGTACAGGTCTGTCCCTGTATAACACTGGGGTACAGTACTGGTGGGTACAGGTCTGTCACTGTATAACACTGGGGTACAGTACTGGGGGGTACAGGTCTGTCACTGTATAACACTGGGGTACAGTACTGGGGGTACAGGTCTGTCACTGTATAACACTGGGGTACAGTACTGGGGGGTACAGGTCTGTCCCTGTATAACACTGGGGTACAGTACTGGTGGGGACAGGTCTGTCACTGTATAACACTGGGGTACAGTACTGGTGGGTACAGGTCTGTCACTGTATAACACTGGGGTACAGTACTGGGGGTACAGGTCTGTCCCTGTATAACACTGGGGTACAGTACTGGGGGGTACAGGTCTGTCCCTGTATAACACTGGGGTACAGTACTGGTGGGTACAGGTCTGTCACTGTATAACACTGGGGTACAGTACTGGGGGGTACAGGTCTGTCCCTGTATAACACTGGGGTACAGTACTGGTGGGTACAGGTCTGTCACTGTATAACACTGGGGTACAGTACTGGGGGGTACAGGTCTGTCACTGTATAACACTGGGGTACAGTACTGGTGGGTACAGGTCTGTCTCTGTATAACACTGGGGTACAGTACTGGGGGGTACAGGTCTGTCCCTGTATAACACTGGGGTACAGTACTGGGGGGTACAGGTCTGTCCCTGTATAACACTGGGGTACAGTACTGGTGGGTACAGGTCTGTCCCTGTATAACACTGGGGTACAGTACTGGTGGGTACAGGTCTGTCACTGTATAACACTGGGGTACAGTACTGGTGGGTACAGGTCTGTCTCTGTATAACACTGGGGTACAGTACTGGTGGGTACAGGTCTGTCCCTGTATAACACTGGGGTACAGTACTGGTGGGTACAGGTCTGTCCCTGTATAACACTGGGGTACAGTACTGGTGGGTACAGGTCTGTCACTGTATAACACTGGGGTACAGTACTGGGGGGTACAGGTCTGTCACTGTATAACACTGGGGTACAGTACTGGTGGGTACAGGTCTGTCCCTGTATAACACTGGGGTACAGTACTGGTGGGTACAGGTCTGTCACTGTATAACACTGGGGTACAGTACTGGTGGGTACAGGTCTGTCACTGTATAACACTGGGGTACAGTACTGGTGGGTACAGGTCTGTCACTGTATAACACCGGGGTACAGTACTGGGGGGTACAGGTCTGTCACTGTATAACACCGGGGTACAGTACTGGTGGGTACAGGTCTGTCACTGTATAACACTGGGGTACAGTACTGGTGGGGACAGGTCTGTCACTGTATAACACTGGGGTACAGTACTGGTGGGTACAGGTCTGTCACTGTATAACACTGGGGTACAGTACTGGGGGGTACAGGTCTGTCACTGTATAACACTGGGGTACAGTACTGGGGGGTACAGGTCTGTCACTGTATAACACTGGGGTACAGTACTGGTGGGTACAGGTCTGTCTCTGTATAACACTGGGGAACAGTACTGGGGGGTACAGGTCTGTCACTGTATAACACTGGGGTACAGTACTGGTGGGTACAGGTCTGTCACTGTATAACACTGGGGTACAGTACTGGGGGGACAGGTCTGTCAGTGTATAACACTGGGGTACAGTACTGGGGGGACAGGTCTGTCCCTGTATAACACTGGGGTACAGTACTGGTGGGTACAGGTCTGTCCCTGTATAACACTGGGGTACAGTACTGGGGGGTACAGGTCTGTCACTGTATAACACTGGGGTACAGTACTGGTGGGTACAGACCTGTCACTGTATAACACTGGGGTACAGTACTGGTGGGTACAGGTCTGTCACTGTATAACACTGGGGTACAGTACTGGGGGGACAGGTCTGTCTCTGTATAACACTGGGGTACAGTACTGGGGGGTACAGGTCTGTCACTGTATAACACTGGGGTACAGTACTGGGGGGTACAGGTCTGTCAGTGTATAACACTGGGGTACAGTACTGGTGGGGACAGGTCTGTCACTGTATAACACTGGGGTACAGTACTGGTGGGTACAGGTCTGTCCCTGTATAACACTGGGGTACAGTACTGGTGGGTACAGGTCTGTCACTGTATAACACTGGGGTACAGTACTGGTGGGGACAGGTCTGTCCCTGTATAACACTGGGGTACAGTACTGGGGGGACAGGTCTGTCCCTGTATAACACTGGGGTACAGTACTGGGGGGTACAGGTCTGTCCCTGTATAACACTGGGGTACAGTACTGGGGGGTACAGGTCTGTCACTGTATAACACTGGGGTACAGTACTGGTGGGTACAGGTCTGTCACTGTATAACACTGGGGTACAGTACTGGTGGGTACAGGTCTGTCCCTGTATAACACTGGGGTACAGTACTGTGGGGTACAGGTCTGTCACTGTATAACACTGGGGTACAGTACTGGTGGGTACAGGTCTGTCCCTGTATAACACTGGGGTACAGTACTGTGGGGTACAGGTCTGTCACTGTATAACACTGGGGTACAGTACTGGTGGGGACAGGTCTGTCCCTGTATAACACTGGGGTACAGTACTGGGGGGACAGGTCTGTCCCTGTATAACACTGGGGTACAGTACTGGGGGGTACAGGTCTGTCCCTGTATAACACTGGGGTACAGTACTGGGGGGTACAGGTCTGTCACTGTATAACACTGGGGTACAGTACTGGTGGGTACAGGTCTGTCACTGTATAACACTGGGGTACAGTACTGGTGGGTACAGGTCTGTCACTGTATAACACTGGGGTACAGTACTGGGGGGTACAGGTCTGTCCCTGTATAACACTGGGGTACAGTACTGGTGGGTACAGGTCTGTCACTGTATAACACTGGGGTACAGTACTGGGGGGTACAGGTCTGTCCCTGTATAACACTGGTGTACAGTACTGGTGGGGACAGGTCTGTCACTGTATAACACTGGGGTACAGTACTGGGGGGACAGGTCTGTCACTGTATAACACTGGGGTACAGTACTGGGGGGTACAGGTCTGTCACTGTATAACACTGGGGTACAGTACTGGTGGGGACAGGTCTGTCACTGTATAACACTGGGGTACAGTACTGGGGGGTACAGGTCTGTCCCTGTATAACACTGGGGTACAGTACTGGTGGGTACAGGTCTGTCACTGTATAACACTGGGGTACAGTACTGGTGGGCACAGGTCTGTCACTGTATAACACTGGGGTACAGTACTGGGGGGGACAGGTCTGTCACTGTATAACACTGGGGTACAGTACTGGTGGGTACAGGTCTGTCCCTGTATAACACTGGGGTACAGTACTGGTGGGTACAGGTCTGTCCCTGTATAACACTGGGGTACAGTACTGGTGGGTACAGGTCTGTCACTGTATAACACTGGGGTACAGTACTGGTGGGTACAGGTCTGTCCCTGTATAACACTGGGGTACAGTACTGGTGGGTACAGGTCTGTCACTGTATAACACTGGGGTACAGTACTGGTGGGGACAGGTCTGTCACTGTATAACACTGGGGTACAGTACTGGTGGGTACAGGTCTGTCACTGTATAACACTGGGGTACAGTACTGGTGGGTACAGGTCTGTCACTGTATAACACTGGGGTACAGTACTGGTGGGTACAGGTCTGTCACTGTATAACACTGGGGTACAGTACTGGGGGGTACAGGTCTGTCTCTGTATAACACTGGGGTACAGTACTGGGGGGTACAGGTCTGTCTCTGTATAACACTGGGGTACAGTACTGGGGGGTACAGGTCTGTCACTGTATAACACTGGGGTACAGTACTGGTGGGTACAGGTCTGTCACTGTATAACACTGGGGTACAGTACTGGGGGGTACAGGTCTGTCCCTGTATAACACTGGGGTACAGTACTGGTGGGTACAGGTCTGTCACTGTATAACACTGGGGTACAGTACTGGTGGGGACAGGTCTGTCACTGTATAACACTGGGGTACAGTACTGGTGGGTACAGGTCTATCACTGTATAACACTGGGGTACAGTACTGGGGGGTACAGGTCTGTCCCTGTATAACACTGGGGTACAGTACTGGTGGGTACAGGTCTGTCACTGTATAACACTGGGGCACAGTACTGGGGGGTACAGGTCTGTCACTGTATAACAATGGGGTACAGTACTGGTGGGTACAGGTCCATCACTGTATAACACTGGGGTACAGTACTGGGGGGTACAGGTCTGTCCCTGTATAACACTGGGGTACAGTACTGGTGGGTACAGGTCTGTCACTGTATAACACTGGGGTACAGTACTGGGGGGTACAGGTCTGTCACTGTATTACACTGGGGTACAGTACTGGTGGGTACAGGTCTATCACTGTATAACACTGGGGTACAGTACTGGGGGGTACAGGTCTGTCCCTGTATAACACTGGGGTACAGTACTGGGGGGTACAGGTCTGTCACTGTATAACACTGGGGTACAGTACTGGTGGGTACAGGTCTGTCACTGTATAACACTGGGGTTCAGTACTGGGGGGTACAGGTCTGTCCCTGTATAACACTGGGGTACAGTACTGGTGGGTACAGGTCTATCACTGTATAACACTGGGGTACAGTACTGGGGGGTACAGGTCTGTCAGTGTATAACACTGGGGTACAGTACTGGTGGGTACAGGTCTGTCCCTGTATAACACTGGGGTACAGTACTGGGGGGTACAGGTCTGTCACTGTATAACACTGGGGTACAGTACTGGTGGGGACAGGTCTGTCCCTGTATAACACTGGGGTACAGTACTGGTGGGGACAGGTCTGTCACTGTATAACACTGGGGTACAGTACTGGTGGGTACAGGTCTGTCACTGTATAACACTGGGGTACAGTACTGGTGGGTACAGGTCTGTCACTGTATAACACTGGGGTACAGTACTGGTGGGTACAGGTCTGTCACTGTATAACACTGGGGTACAGTACTGGTGGGTACAGGTCTGTTCCTGTATAACACTGGGGTACAGTACTGGTGGGTACAGGTCTGTCAGTGTATAACACTGGGGTACAGTACTGGTGGGTACAGGTCTGTCCCTGTATAACACTGGGGTACAGTACTGGTGGGGACTGGTCTGTCACTGTATAACACTGGGGTACAGTACTGGTGGGTACAGGTCTGTCACTGTATAACACTGGGGTACAGTACTGGGGGGTACAGGTCTGTCTCTGTATAACACTGGGGCACAGTACTGGGGGGTACAGGTCTGTCACTGTATAACACTGGGGTACAGTACTGGTGGGTACAGGTCTGTCCCTGTATAACACTGGGGTACAGTACTGGTGGGTACAGGTCTGTCTCTGTATAACACTGGGGTACAGTACTGGTGGGTACAGGTCTGTCCCTGTATAACACTGGGGTACAGTACTGGTGGGTACAGGTCTGTCACTGTATAACACTGGGGTACAGTACTGGTGGGTACAGGTCTGTCTCTGTATAACACTGGGGTACAGTACTGGTGGGGACAGGTCTGTCCCTGTATAACACTGGGGTACAGTACTGGTGGGTACAGGTCTGTCACTGTATAACACTGGGGTACAGTACTGGGGGGTACAGGTCTGTCACTGTATAACACTGGGGTACAGTACTGGTGGGTACAGGTCTGTCCCTGTATAACACTGGGGTACAGTACTGGGGGGTACAGGTCTGTCACTGTATAACACTGGGGTACAGTACTGGGGGGTACAGGTCTGTCCCTGTATAACACTGGGGTACAGTACTGGGGGGTACAGGTCTGTCCCTGTATAACACTGGGGTACAGTACTGATGGGTACAGGTCTGTCCCTGTATAACACTGGGGTACAGTACTGGGGGGTACAGGTCTGTCCCTGTATAACACTGGGGTACAGTACTGGTGGGTACAGGTCTGTCAGTGTATAACACTGGGGTACAGTACTGGGGGGTACAGGTCTGTCACTGTATAACACTGGGGTACAGTACTGGTGGGGACAGGTATGTCAGTGTATAACACTGGGGTACAGTACTGGGGGGTACAGGTCTGTCCCTGTATAACACTGGGGTACAGTACTGGGGGGTACAGGTCTGTCTCTGTATAACACTGGGGTACAGTACTGGTGGGTACAGGTCTGTCACTGTATAACACTGGGGTACAGTACTGGGGGGTACAGGTCTGTCTCTGTATAACACTGGGGTACAGTACTGGTGGGTACAGGTCTGTCACTGTATAACACTGGGGTACAGTACTGGTGGGTACAGGTCTGTCCCTGTATAACACTGGGGTACAGTACTGGTGGGGTACAGGTCTGTCCCTGTATAACACTGGGGTACAGTACTGGTGGGTACAGGTCTGTCACTGTATAACACTGGGGTACAGTACTGGGGGGTACAGGTCTGTCACTGTATAACACTGGGGTACAGTACTGGTGGGTACAGGTCTGTCACTGTATAACACTGGGGTACAGTACTGGTGGGGACAGGTCTGTCACTGTATAACACTGGGGTACAGTACTGGGGGGTACAGGTCTGTCACTGTATAACACTGGGGTACAGTACTGGGGGGTACAGGTCTGTCCCTGTATAACACTGGGGTACAGTACTGGTGGGGACAGGTCTGTCACTGTATAACACTGGGGTACAGTACTGGGGGGTACAGGTCTGTCCCTGTATAACACTGGGGTACAGTACTGGTGGGGACAGGTCTGTCACTGTATAACACTGGGGTACAGTACTGGGGGGTACAGGTCTGTCACTGTATAACACTGGGGTACAGTACTGGTGGGGACAGGTCTGTCACTGTATAACACTGGGGTACAGTACTGGGGGGTACAGGTCTGTCACTGTATAACACTGGGGTACAGTACTGGGGGGTACAGGTCTGTCACTGTATAACACTGGGGTACAGTACTGGTGGGTACAGGTCTGTCCCTGTATAACACTGGGGTACAGTACTGGTGGGTACAGGTCTGTCAGTGTATAACACTGGGGTACAGTACTGGTGGGTACAGGTCTGTCACTGTATAACACTGGGGTACAGTACTGGGGGGTACAGGTCTGTCCCTGTGTAACACTGGGGTACAGTACTGGGGGGTACAGGTCTGTCTCTGTATAACACTGGGGTACAGTACTGGTGGGTACAGGTCTGTCACTGTATAACACTGGGGTACAGTACTGGGGGGTACAGGTCTGTCCCTGTGTAACACTGGGGTACAGTACTGGGGGGTACAGGTCTGTCTCTGTATAACACTGGGGTACAGTACTGGTGGGTACAGGTCTGTCTCTGTATAACACTGGGGTACAGTACTGGTGGGTACAGGTCTGTCACTGTATAACACTGGGGTACAGTACTGGGGGGTACAGGTCTGTCCCTGTATAACACTGGGGTACAGTACTGGTGGGTACAGGTCTGTCACTGTATAACACTGGGGTACAGTACTGGGGGGTACAGGTCTGTCCCTGTATAACACTGGGGTACAGTACTGGTGGGTACAGGTCTGTCACTGTATAACACTGGGGTACAGTACTGGGGGGTACAGGTCTGTCACTGTATAACACTGGGGTACAGTACTGGTGGGTACAGGTCTGTCACTGTATAACACTGGGGTACAGTACTGGTGGGTACAGGTCTGTCCCTGTATAACACTGGGGTACAGTACTGGTGGGTACAGGTCTGTCCCTGTATAACACTGGGGTACAGTACTGGGGGGTACAGGTCTGTCACTGTATAACACTGGGGTACAGTACTGGGGGGTACAGGTCTGTCCCTGTATAACACTGGGGTACAGTACTGGGGGGTACAGGTCTGTCACTGTATAACACTGGGGTACAGTACTGGTGGGTACAGGTCTGTCCCTGTATAACACTGGGGTACAGTACTGGGGGGGTACAGGTCTGTCACTGTATAACACTGGGGTACAGTACTGGTGGGGACAGGTCTGTCACTGTATAACACTGGGGTACAGTACTGGGGGGTACAGGTCTGTCACTGTATAACACTGGGGTACAGTACTGGTGGGTACAGGTCTGTCACTGTATAACACTGGGGTACAGTACTGGTGGGGACAGGTCTGTCACTGTATAACACTGGGGTACAGTACTGGTGGGTACAGGTCTGTCACTGTATAACACTGGGGTACAGTACTGGTGGGGACAGGTCTGTCCCTGTATAACACTGGGGTACAGTACTGGGGGGGTACAGGTCTGTCCCTGTATAACACTGGGGTACAGTACTGGGGGGGTACAGGTCTGTCCCTGTATAACACTGGGGTACAGTACTGGGGGGGTACAGGTCTGTCCCTGTATAACACTGGGGTACAGTACTGGGGGGGTACAGGTCTGTCCCTGTATAACACTGGGGTACAGTACTGGGGGGGTACAGGTCTGTCCCTGTATAACACTGGGGTACAGTACTGGTGGGTACAGGTCTGTCACTGTATAACACTGGGGTACAGTACTGGGGGGTACAGGTCTGTCCCTGTATAACACTGGGGTACAGTACTGGTGGGGACAGGTCTGTCCCTGTATAACACTGGGGTACAGTACTGGGGGGTACAGGTCTGTCACTGTATAACACTGGGGTACAGTACTGGTGGGTACAGGTCTGTCACTGTATAACACTGGGGTACAGTACTGGGGGGTACAGGTCTGTCCCTGTATAACACTGGGGTACAGTACTGGTGGGTACAGGTCTGTCACTGTATAACACTGGGGTACAGTACTGGTGGGGACAGGTCTGTCACTGTATAACACTGGGGTACAGTACTGGGGGGTACAGGTCTGTCACTGTATAACACTGGGGTACAGTACTGGTGGGTACAGGTCTGTCACTGTATAACACTGGGGTACAGTACTGGTGGGTACAGGTCTGTCACTGTATAACACTGGGGTACAGTACTGGTGGGTACAGGTCTGTCACTGTATAACACTGGGGTACAGTACTGGGGGGGTACAGGTCTGTCACTGTATAACACTGGGGTACAGTACTGGGGGGTACAGGTCTGTCCCTGTATAACACTGGGGTACAGTACTGGTGGGGACAGGTCTGTCACTGTATAACACTGGGGTACAGTACTGGTGGGGACAGGTCTGTCACTGTATAACACTGGGGTACAGTACTGGGGGGTACAGGTCTGTCACTGTATAACACTGGGGTACAGTACTGGTGGGTACAGGTCTGTCACTGTATAACACTGGGGTACAGTACTGGTGGGGACAGGTCTGTCACTGTATAACACTGGGGTACAGTACTGGTGGGTACAGGTCTGTCACTGTATAACACTGGGGTACAGTACTGGTGGGGTACAGGTCTGTCCCTGTATAACACTGGGGTACAGTACTGGTGGGTACAGGTCTGTCCCTGTATAACACTGGGGTACAGTACTGGTGGGTACAGGTCTGTCACTGTATAACACTGGGGTACAGTACTGGGGGGTACAGGTCTGTCCCTGTATAACACTGGGGTACAGTACTGGGGGGTACAGGTCTGTCCCTGTATAACACTGGGGTACAGTACTGGGGGGTACAGGTCTGTCACTGTATAACACTGGGGTACAGTACTGGGGGGTACAGGTCTGTCTCTGTATAACACTGGGGTACAGTACTGGGGGGTACAGGTCTGTCACTGTATAACACTGGGGTACAGTACTGGGGGGTACAGGTCTGTCACTGTATAACACTGGGGTACAGTACTGGGGGGTACAGGTCTGTCCCTGTATAACACTGGGGTACAGTACTGGGGGGTACAGGTCTGTCCCTGTATAACACTGGGGTACAGTACTGGGGGGTACAGGTCTGTCACTGTATAACACTGGGGTACAGTACTGGGGGGTACAGGTCTGTCACTGTATAACACTGGGGTACAGTACTGGTGGGTACAGGTCTGTCACTGTATAACACTGGGGTACAGTACTGGTGGGTACAGGTCTGTCCCTGTATAACACTGGGGTACAGTACTGGTGGGTACAGGTCTGTCACTGTATAACACTGGGGTACAGTACTGGTGGGTACAGGTCTGTCACTGTATAACACTGGGGTACAGTACTGGGGGGTACAGGTCTGTCACTGTATAACACTGGGGTACAGTACTGGGGGGTACAGGTCTGTCACTGTATAACACTGGGGTACAGTACTGGGGGGTACAGGTCTGTCCCTGTATAACACTGGGGTACAGTACTGGTGGGTACAGGTCTGTCACTGTATAACACTGGGGTACAGTACTGGTGGGGACAGGTCTGTCACTGTATAACACTGGGGTACAGTACTGGTGGGTACAGGTCTGTCACTGTATAACACTGGGGTACAGTACTGGGGGGTACAGGTCTGTCACTGTATAACACTGGGGTACAGTACTGGTGGGTACAGGTCTGTCCCTGTATAACACTGGGGTACAGTACTGGTGGGTACAGGTCTGTCACTGTATAACACTGGGGTACAGTACTGGTGGGTACAGGTCTGTCCCTGTATAACACTGGGGTACAGTACTGGTGGGTACAGGTCTGTCCCTGTATAACACTGGGGTACAGTACTGGGGGGTACAGGTCTGTCACTGTATAACACTGGGGTACAGTACTGGTGGGTACAGGTCTGTCACTGTATAACACTGGGGTACAGTACTGGGGGGTACAGGTCTGTCACTGTATAACACTGGGGTACAGTACTGGTGGGGACAGGTCTGTCACTGTATAACACTGGGGTACAGTACTGGGGGGTACAGGTCTGTCACTGTATAACACTGGGGTACAGTACTGGGGGGTACAGGTCTGTCACTGTATAACACTGGGGTACAGTACTGGTGGGTACAGGTCTGTCACTGTATAACACTGGGGTACAGTACTGGTGGGTACAGGTCTGTCCCTGTATAACACTGGGGTACAGTACTGGTGGGTACAGGTCTGTCACTGTATAACACTGGGGTACAGTACTGGTGGGTACAGGTCTGTCACTGTATAACACTGGGGTACAGTACTGGGGGGTACAGGTCTGTCACTGTATAACACTGGGGTACAGTACTGGGGGGTACAGGTCTGTCACTGTATAACACTGGGGTACAGTACTGGGGGGTACAGGTCTGTCCCTGTATAACACTGGGGTACAGTACTGGTGGGTACAGGTCTGTCACTGTATAACACTGGGGTACAGTACTGGGGGTACAGGTCTGTCACTGTATAACACTGGGGTACAGTACTGGGGGGTACAGGTCTGTCACTGTATAACACTGGGGTACAGTACTGGTGGGGACAGGTCTGTCCCTGTATAACACTGGGGTACAGTACTGGGGGGTACAGGTCTGTCACTGTATAACACTGGGGTACAGTACTGGGGGGTACAGGTCTGTCAGTGTATAACACTGGGGTACAGTACTGGGGGGTACAGGTCTGTCACTGTATAACACTGGGGTACAGTACTGGTGGGGACAGGTCTGTCCCTGTATAACACTGGGGTACAGTACTGGGGGGTACAGGTCTGTCACTGTATAACACTGGGGTACAGTACTGGGGGGTACAGGTCTGTCACTGTATAACACTGGGGTACAGTACTGGGGGGTACAGGTCTGTCTCTGTATAACACTGGGGTACAGTACTGGGGGGTACAGGTCTGTCACTGTATAACACTGGGGTACAGTACTGGTGGGTACAGGTCTGTCCCTGTATAACACTGGGGTACAGTACTGGGGGGTACAGGTCTGTCACTGTATAACACTGGGGTACAGTACTGGTGGGGACAGGTCTGTCCCTGTATAACACTGGGGTACAGTACTGGGGGGTACAGGTCTGTCACTGTATAACACTGGGGTACAGTACTGGTGGGTACAGGTCTGTCACTGTATAACACTGGGGTACAGTACTGGTGGGTACAGGTCTGTCCCTGTATAACACTGGGGTACAGTACTGGTGGGTACAGGTCTGTCACTGTATAACACTGGGGTACAGTACTGGTGGGTACAGGTCTGTCACTGTATAACACTGGGGTACAGTACTGGGGGGTACAGGTCTGTCACTGTATAACACTGGGGTACAGTACTGGTGGGTACAGGTCTGTCACTGTATAACACTGGGGTACAGTACTGGTGGGTACAGGTCTGTCACTGTATAACACTGGGGTACAGTACTGGTGGGTACAGGTCTGTCACTGTATAACACTGGGGTACAGTACTGGTGGGTACAGGTCTGTCCCTGTATAACACTGGGGTACAGTACTGGTGGGTACAGGTCTGTCCCTGTATAACACTGGGGTACAGTACTGGGGGGTACAGGTCTGTCACTGTATAACACTGGGGTACAGTACTGGTGGGTACAGGTCTGTCACTGTATAACACTGGGGTACAGTACTGGTGGGTACAGGTCTGTCACTGTATAACACTGGGGTACAGTACTGGGGGGTACAGGTCTGTCACTGTATAACACTGGGGTACAGTACTGGTGGGTACAGGTCTGTCCCTGTATAACACTGGGGTACAGTACTGGGGGTACAGGTCTGTCCCTGTATAACACTGGGGTACAGTACTGGTGGGTACAGGTCTGTCACTGTATAACACTGGGGTACAGTACTGGTGGGTACAGGTCTGTCACTGTATAACACTGGGGTACAGTACTGGTGGGGACAGGTCTGTCACTGTATAACACTGGGGTACAGTACTGGTGGGTACAGGTCTGTCACTGTATAACACTGGGGTACAGTACTGGGGGGTACAGGTCTGTCCCTGTATAACACTGGGGTACAGTACTGGTGGGTACAGGTCTGTCACTGTATAACACTGGGGTACAGTACTGGTGGGTACAGGTCTGTCCCTGTATAACACTGGGGTACAGTACTGGTGGGGACAGGTCTGTCACTGTATAACACTGGGGTACAGTACTGGTGGGTACAGGTCTGTCACTGTATAACACTGGGGTACAGTACTGGTGGGTACAGGTCTGTCACTGTATAACACTGGGGTACAGTACTGGTGGGTACAGGTCTGTCACTGTATAACACTGGGGTACAGTACTGGTGGGTACAGGTCTGTCACTGTATAACACTGGGGTACAGTACTGGGGGGTACAGGTCTGTCCCTGTATAACACTGGGGTACAGTACTGGTGGGGTACAGGTCTGTCACTGTATAACACTGGGGTACAGTACTGGTGGGTACAGGTCTGTCCCTGTATAACACTGGGGTACAA